>NC_088794.1:1580295-1651396 GCF_011386835.1 Chrysemys picta bellii
TTGCTTGGTTTGGTCTCTGCTGCCTGATTGTGTACTTCCGGTTCCAAAGGAGGTGGTTAGTTCGTAACTCTGCGGTTCTGCTGTAACTGAGTTCCTGGAGGGTAGGTCCATCGATGGCTATTAGCTAGGATGGGCAGAGACACAACCCCATCTTCTGGGTGTTCCTAAACCTCTGACTGCCAGTAGCTGGGACTGAACAACAGGGGATGGACACTCGATAATTGCCCTGTTCTGTTCATTCCCTCTGGGGCACCGGGCATTGGCCACCATCAGAAGACAGGATACTGGGCTAGATGGACCTTTGGTCTGTCTCAGTCTGGCCATTCCCATGTTCTTATGCCTCAGGACTCAGAGTGCCTGTGGGTGAAGGGCGGGGGGTGCAGAGGGAGTACTGGGGGGCAGGGGTTGTGGTGCAAGGGCAGGGGGTGCTGGGGGTCCCTGGCTCAGCCTGTCCCCACCCAGGCGCAGGAGGACTCCGAGCGGCTGTGGCGTGGGGGTTGCTGGGCATTGGGGGGAGCAGAGGGGGTGTTGGGGGCAGGGGGTGCTGGGGGTCCCTGGCTCAGCCTGTCCCCGCCCAGGCGCAGGAGGACTCCGAGCGGCTGCGCAGCATCGTGCTGCCCATGGAGGAGGAGATCGCCCAGCTCAAGAGCAAACTCTCCCGGGCTGAGGGGATGATCCAGGGATTGCGGGGGCCTGAGGTGAGACCCGGAGTGGGGAACCGTGTGGAGGGAGCAGGGTGGTGGAGAGCCGAGCCATGCAGGAGGGGGGCTGGGGGGAGGGAAGGGGTGCCCGATGTGGGTGGACTGGGGTGGTTCTGACTGCATGGTGGGGCTCACTCTGCCCTGTGACTCCTTCCCCCCCAGGGCTCGCTCTGTGGCTCGTCGGAGTCCCTGCTGTGTGACGCAGAGGCTCCCAGCCGGGTGCCCCCTGCCCCACCCTGGGGGAGAGGGGGATGAAGGCTCCGGACTGGAGGGCGAGGAGGAACCAGGAGGGGGCCTGGCCTTCGCCCGCGGCTGCGACAGCGTCTCCATCATCTCCATCGCCAGCTCCAGCGCTGGCTCCCCCCGGCCCCAGCGCCGGCCCAGCCCGGAGCACGAGGACACGGCCTCCCTGCTGTCCACCGGCACCCTGGTGCCCGAGAGCATCTACCTGCCGCCCCCGGCTTCCAGCTGGTGCCTGATGGGGAGTGGACGCAACTGCAGCAGGAGGTGAGACCAGAGTGGGGGAGCTGCAGGCAGGGTGGGGGGCCGGGAGGTGGGAGTGGGCTGGGGGGTGACAGACATGGGGGGAGCAGGGGTTGTGGGGCACGGAGATCCTGGGGGACATGGGAGGATGCTGTGCAGGGTTGCTGGAGCTGGGGTGGGGGGATCTGGCTGGGACAGAGTGACCTGTGACCTCGCCCCCCCCAGGCCAGGCGGCACCAGGAGTCCCTGCAGCAGCTGAGCGAGCAGCTGGAGGCAGCGACGCAGGAGAAGCTGGGACTGCAGGAGGCGCTGAGACGGAGCAGCGAGGACTGTGCCAAGCAGGTACCATGGGCAGCTCCCCCTCCCGCAACTCTGCCGGTGCCCCGCCACCCCCTGCTAGCCCAGCCCTGGGCTCCCCCCCTCTGCCCCCAGGTCTGCCGGTGCCCCGCAGCCCCCTGCTAGCCCAGTCCTGGGCCGCCCTGCTACCAGCTCTGCCGGTGCCCCCTCACTCCTGACCCGCAGCCCCCTGCTAGCCCAGCCCTGGGCTCCCCCCCTCCACCCCCAGCTCTGCCGGTGCCCCTCACTTCCTACCCGCCACCCCCTGCTAGCCCAGCCCTGCCCCCTCCCAGCTATGCTGGTGCCCCTCACTCCCGACCCGCAGCCCCCTGCCAGCCCAGCCAGCTCTGCTGGTGCCCCTGACTCCCAACCCGCAGCCCCTGCTAGCCCAGCCCTGCCCCCAGCTCTGCCAGTGCCCCCAGTGCTAACGTGCAGCCCCTCTCCCTGTGGCCAGGCTGATTCGTGCTGACGGCTGAGTCTCTCCCAGGTGCTGGTGCTGCTGGATCAGATCCAGAACTCGGAGCAGCTGCTGCAGAACCTGCAGGCGACCGTGTCCCAGACCCAGCACCGGACCCAGGAGCAGATAGTGAGCGAGGGGCAGAGCAGGGGGGTGCCCGGCAGGGTGGGGGAGACACAGTGCAGAGAGTGGTGTGGGAATGGAGGGTGATGGCTGGGATCCATGGTGGGGGTCACTGGTGAGGGTCGTGGGGGGGATCCAATCCTTCTGCTCACCCCACCCCCTCCCCAGGCCGACCTGGCGTCCTCTCACAAGCGACTCAGCTACGAGGTGCAGCGGCTGAGCGAGGAGAACGAGGGCCTGCGAGGCTCCCGGCCGCCCCCGACCCCTGGTGAAGAGCCGCTACTGCCGAGCTCCGTGCAGGTACCGCAGGGGCGGAGACCAGACGCGCGGGGGGTGGGGGGGCCTCTAGGTCATCTCCCTGACCCTCCCCGGGGAGGTGTGTGGGGTGGGGAAGGGGGCGCACTCCCATGGACCTGTAGGCGCTGGTGGTGGGGTGGGGATATCAAGGTGTGGGTCTCACCCCCCCCCCCCCCCCGGAACTGTGGGTGGGGGTGGGATATTGAGGTATAGGTCTCACCCACTCCTGCCCCCCCCCCCCCCGAGCTGTAGTTGCAGGAGTGGGGGATAACGAGGTGTGGGTCTCACACACACACCACCCAGGAGCTTTAGATGCTGGCGCTGGGGGTACTGGGGTATGGGTCTCCCCCATCGCCCCCAGGAGCAGCAGGTCCTGGCTTTGGGTATAGCTCTCTCCCACCATTTCCCCCCAGGAGCTGCAGGCCCTGGTGCGCCGGCTGCAGGAAGAGGCCGGGACCCTGCGCCGAGCCAGCGAGCACCGTAGCGAGCGGCTGCGCATTGAGATCGTCACGCTGCGTGAGCAGCTGGATGAGGAGGAGGCTGCCCGGGCCCGGCTGCAGGGGGTTCTGGAGGCCCAGCTGGGGGCCCAGCGCGAGGAGAGCCGTAAGGGGGCGGCTGGGGTCGTGGAGACTGGGGGGGGAGGGGAAAGGGGCTGGTGGGGGGCTGGGAATGTCATGGCAAGTAAAGCACCCCCTCACTGTAACATTGTCTCTCTCTTCCCGCCCCCCCCCCCCCCCCCGGCTGTGGCTCCATCGCTCCTGCCCGCAGAGCTCATGGAGGGTAAGTGGGGACTAGGGGAGCGGGGTTGGTGTGTCTGTCGCTCACCCCCGCCCCTCACGGTGACTCACCCCCTGCCCTGTCTGTCTCTCCCCAGCCTCCCTGTGCAGCGTCCGGTCGGAGATGGAGCGGCTACAGCAGCAGCTGGGGCAGGTGAGGGGGCTGGTTTTATGGGGAAGCAGGGGGGTCCTCGGGAATGGGGAGGGGCCTGTTCTGTGCCCCCCAGGGAGTGTGTCTGGTGGGGAGGTCTATGCTGAACTCTTCCCACAGGCAGGACATGCCCCGGGGGGGCAGAGGGGACGGAGGGGTCATACTGGTTTTCCCTTCTCCCCTGAAGGCAGAGCAGCGGGCGCAGGCGCTGGAGCAGGACATGCAGCGGCTCCAGGGGGACCTGACCCAGCGTGACCAGCAGGGCCAGGCCTGGGAACAGGAGAAGGTGAGTGAGCCAAGCCAGCCCCTCCCCTGCACAGCACCACCCCCCTGCCCCAGGGCGGGCTCCCCACTCAGACGCCCCCGGTGCCCCGCACGGATCTCCGGGGGCTCAGGGCAGTGGCTGTTAGGCAGTGCCGTTGGGGGTGCCCCTTGTCTGTCCTGGATTCCAGCTCCTCCGGGAGAGACTGGCTCCTTGGGGAGCGCCATAGCCACGTGTACCTGCCGGGACAATCTGGGCATCTCGCCTGGGAGCCAGCTTAGCCTCTGGCTCTGCGCCCACCCACGGAAAGCCCCAGCGCTGGCTCCTGCCTTTCCCCTCCCGGCCAAGCCTGGGACATTCCCGTTCAGTTCTCAATGAGCACATGGCCCCTGCCCTGCCTTCCAGCCCCCTGCTCCGCAGCGCTTCCCCAGGCCGGGGGCTTGCTGGGCTGGCGCGGTCCAGCCACCTGTGACTGCCCTGACCCGATAGGCCAGGAACCCCGCTTGTGTCTGGGTGGCTGCCGGTGTGAGATTGAAGGGGAGTCGAATGACACCTTAATCCCTCCACCAGTGCACCTGGGGGGATGAATCCTTCCACCCAGACAAAGGGGGCGTGTAAACTGAGCCCCACCCTGGTTCAGAAAAGTATTACAATATTTCCCACGTGCCTCCTTCCACCCTACACCTTCCCTGAGTGCTCTGCAACCACCCCACCCTGGTGGGGCACGTAAGGCAGGGACCCTAACCATGGTCCCCAGCTGGGGCTGGTCCCAGGGCTCTCATGGTCTCTCTTCCCCAGGCTGGGCTGGAGGGGGCACAGGATTGGGGAGAGGGGGGTGCAGAGGAGTTGGGGGAGGGGGCTGGTCCCAGGGATGTGACGGGTCTCTCCCAGGCTGGGATGGGGAGGGAGGGGTTGCAGAGGAATGGGGAGAGGTGGGAGGGCTGGTCCCAGGGCTGGGACACACTCCCCCAGGCTGGGCTGGAGGGGTGGGAGTGCAGAGGAATGGGGAGATGTGGGGGGCCTGGTCTCTGGGCTGTGACACTCTCCTCCGGGGTGGGGGGTGCAGAGGAGTGGGGGACCGAGCCTGGTCTCTGGGCTGTGACACTCTCCTCCGGGGTGGGGGGTGCAGAGGAGGGGGGGGACCGAGCCTGGTCTCTGGGCTGTGACAGTCTCTCCCCCAGGCCAGGCTGGAGGCAGCGCTGTCCGAGCAGCGGGGGAAGCTGCAGCGGTTGCAGGCGGAGCTGGACACCAGTGAGCAGGTGCAGAGAGACTTTGTCCGCCTCTCGCAGACTCTGCAGGTACCCGTTTGGGGGGTGTCTTGGAGCAGGTGCCGTCTGTCATGGGGGAGCTGTGCCTGTCGGGGGTGGAGGGGGGGTGTCTCCAGGGCCCCGGATCTTGGGAGGCGTCTCTCTCACTCCCCTCTTGTCCCTCAGGTGCAGCTGGAGCGGATCCGCCAGGCCCCCTCGCTGGAGCAGGTGCGCAGCATTGTGGATGGGACGCGGCTGAAGGATGTAGCAGATCTCAAGGAGCCCTGAAAGGCTGGGACAGCAAGGGGCCCTCCCCCTGGGGGGGCACGGATGCCACCCACCCTCCCCCCGTGCGGGCACAGACTCCAACCCCTCCCCCTCCCCACTAGGGGGGCCTTGAACACTGCCCATGCCCCGGGCCTGGCTCTGAGTGGCCATCCTCTACTAACCCCCCTCCCCAGGCACCTGTGGGGGATTGGGGCTGTCAGCCTGGGGAAATGGGTCCCAGCCCCTCTCTGCCCTCTCTCCCCCCAAGCTCAGGGATGGTGCCCCCCACCTGCACACTAACCAAAGATGCAGCTGCTGTCCACCCCCCCTCCCCCACTCACGCAAGAGCGAGGCCTATGGGGGAGGGAGTCATGGCATGGCCCTAGCTCTGGCTCCCACCACAGGAGACAGCCTGTTACTGACAGTTACTAACACTGAGGAGGGATTTGGGCTCAAGCTGGGGGAGGCCAGCTCCAGCTCGCTGTCCATCCTCCGTTCTCCCTTCTCCCCACAATGGGGGGGAAGGGGCTGGGCCAAGCAGGGCCCGCCGGCTCCCCTGACACTAACACTCCACCAGCCTGCCTTTGTCTGGAGGGTCCACAGGGGGCAGGGTTAATAAAGGAGACTTTGTGACCATACTCGTCTGAGCCACCTGCATCCATCTGTCTGCTTTAACGTTAAACTGCTGCCGCTTTCTCCATGTCGGCTGCCCTGGGCAATGGGGGGCTTAAGTGGGACAATGGCGTGAGACTGACTGAGGCAGCGCAGGCGAAGATGTAGGGCCTGGAACCCCACGCCCCCCCTGCGCCTTTGCCAGCCTAACCTATTCTAAAAAATCACGAGTCCCACCCTGTAAAATGATGTTGGTTCTTTTTCTTTGTCTCAGCTTTTCTCCCCTGCTGCCACAGCTGGACCCAGGTGCTGGGTATTAAATGAGAGCTGAGATCCTCCTGCAGCCAGGGCTTCAAGAAACACACTCGTGCCCTAAGCAGGGGCAGCTGGGGCTGTCCAGTGTTCGCATAGTGCCGCTCTGCTTCATGCTGTGTCTGGTTCCTACTGCCTGGGTACGCCAGCCCCCCCGAGCGTCCCAGCTCCCTGCCTGGGGAGCTCAGCCGGGGACAGCCCCAGTCTCAGTCTTGCTGGTTGTAGTTGCCCTGCTCCCCCCTAGGGGCTGGTGGGGAGGGGGCTGCACTAGGTGATCCCCCCACACACCCACCCCCCCTATCCCGTTCACCCTGGCTGTGGGGTAGCTCCAATTCTGGACAAACTGGAGAAATGGTCGGAAGTCACTAGGATGAAATTCAATAAGGACAAATGCAAAGTTCTCCACGTAGGAAGGAACAATCAGTTGCACACACACAATGGGCAATGACGGCCTAGGAAGGAGTCCTGCGGAAAGGGATGTGGGGGTCACAGTGGATCACAAGCTAAATATGAATCGACAGCGTAACACTGCTGCAAAAAAAGGTGAACGTCCTTGTGGGCTGTAGGAGCCGGAGTGTTGTCAGCCGGACACGAGCTGTAATTCTGCCGCTCTGCCCTGTGCTCAGCCGGCCGCCGTGGGTCCGTGCTGGGCACCGAGCGACGGGGACGAGCTGGAGCCGGTCCAGGGCCGAGGGGAGCGAACCCCCCCGCCCCCCCGGTCAGAGTGAAACGCGGGTGGGTTCAGGCCCAGGGTCTGTCAGCACCTGGGACCCCCACAGCTGAGCGGCCCCCTCAGTCCTCCAGGGCCATAGAGTCTAACCTGGGGGTAGAGTTGCCCCCTTTCCATCCTCGAGTCTGGAGGGGAAGCCTCCTCCTTTGCCATAGAGTCCCTGCAGGGAGCTAGAGCGGCTCTGCCCGAGCCGTGCTGGGGGTCACAGCCCCCGGCAACCATAGAGGCCCCAACTGGCTAGCGAGGCTCAACAGAGACTGTCAGTGGGCAGAGCGCCTCCCTGTGCGCCATAGAGTCCCTGCTCCCGTGCCTAGTGACGCCTGGCGGAGGATAGAGCGGCTCCAGGAGCGCCATAGAGTCTCCCTTTAGCCGGGGGCTAGCGCTTCCGGTACAATAGCGTCTCCCCCTGGTCGTAGACAGAGCGGCTGCCGGTACACCATAGAGTTCTTAAGAGGTGCTAGAGCGGCTGCGCCACATTTCCGGTGTGCTCGCGACTCTCTGGCGGAAGCGGCTGCTTCCCGCTTCATTCATTGGCTCTGGCGCCCGCCGCTTGTGCATCATTTCCGGTCAGGTTGAAAGATGGCGGCGCACGCGATGCTGGTCCGCGGGGGACGGAGCGGGGCTGCCGGTCAGTGACTGGGAAGCAGGAAGGACCTGGGGGGAGGTTACAGGAGTTCGGGGGTCTCTGGGGGCCCGGAAGGACGTGGGGGAAGGTTGGGCAGGAAGGACAGGAGCAGGAGGTGGGGGGGTCTCTGGGAGGTGGGGGGGAGGTTACAGCGAGTGGGAGGCTGGAAGGAGGTGCGGGGGTCTCTGGGAAGTGGGGGGAGGTTGGAGAGCAGGAGGTCGGGGGGGTCTCTAGGAGGTGGGGGGGTCTCTGGGAGGCTGGAAGGAGGTGGGGGGAGGTTGGGGAGCAGGAGGTCGGGCGAGTCTCTGGGAAGTGGGGGGTAGGTCTGGCTTTCACAGTGTTTAGGGCTGGAAAGGCCAGTGTGATAATTTAGTCCGACCCCTTGGCACAGGCCAGGGACCTGCCCCACAATAATCTGAGAGCTGATCTGTTTGAATCCACCATGACCCTCGATAAATTGTCCCAGTCGTTAATTACCGTTTGGTAATTGGATGATCTGGGAAGGGGGGAATTTGGGGGGGGAGAAGGCTTGGGGGGTGGAATATAGGGGCAGGTTATCTGGTGGATGGAGATTATGGGGAGGAGCAGGGGTTGAGGGAGAGGTTGTTGGGGACAGGGAGGATCTGGGGGTAGGAGGTGAGTTCAGGAGAGCAGGTGACTGTGGAGGGGGTGGTGATGTGGTGGGGCATTTGAGGGCTTGATGATGGTGGAAGAGGGGCTAAGCGGGGAGCTGGGATCCTGAGAGAAGGGGTGGTTCTGGATCAGGCCAGGAGGGATTGTGTGGAGAGCAGGGGGTGCAGCACGCAGGTTACGCTGTGGAGGGGGGTTACAGGGTTATGCAGAGGAGGAGGGATCTGGGTTTGGGGGGTTGGTGATGGGAGGAGGGGGAAGGGATTTGGGGGGTGGCAAGAGTCAGGTTGTGGGACAAAAGAGGGGGAGATGGGGCAGGAGGGGGAGGAATTTTGGTGGGGGAAGGGTGGTGATGGCAGGGGGAGCAGAGATCCTGAAAGGAGAGGGATGGGGTCTGGGTTGGGGATGGGTGAGGAGCAGAGTAGTCTGGGGGGTGTTGGAGGAAGTGGGGGGTGCGGGAAGGGGATTACTGGGGAGAGAGGGTTAGGGTTAGGTCGGAGAGTGACTGAGATAGGGGTAGAAACTACTGGGGGCTGCAGCTCTGGGGATGGGCTGCCCCAGTGCAGTCAGCAGGAGACACTGGGTGAGATTGTCCACCAGGACTGGGTGGGAGGTTGGATTGGATGGTCACAGAGTGGGTGCTTCTGGCCTGAACAGCCGAGAGTCTGAATCCATCTGCTCTGTCTCTTGCCCCATTCACCGAGATCTCTCATAACCCTGGCCCTGCCTTCACCCCAGCACTACAAACCCTGAGCATTTGTACCAGCAGTGCCAGCGCCCACTGATCCAGAAGGGTGCCCCCTGCTCGACCCCACGGAAGGGCGCAGTCCATGCCCCCACTGGAGCTGGGGCCAGTCAGCCACAAGTACCACAAGACACGGGGCTGTACGGGACCTCGAGAGGTCATCTAGTCCAGCGCTGGCACCAAGGCAGGGCTAAGTAACCCTAGCCCAACCCCAAGTGGGGTTTGTCCAGCCTGTTCTCAAAACCTTCTAGAGATGGGGACCCCACAGCATTCCTAGATAACCTGTTCCAAAGCTGAACTAGCCTCCTAGTTAGAAAGTGTTTCCTACTATCTCACCTAAATCTCCTTTGCCAAGATTGAGCCTGTTACTTCTTGTCCTACCTTCAGTGAACACAGATCATTGATCCCCATGAAAGAAAGCGTAGAATCAAATGAAGTAAAAATCGTAAATGAACCAAACTATACCATAGAATCTCTATGGATAGTAATTCCATGCTCTAAGAATAAGGATATAGCAGTAGGGATATATCACTGACCACCTGAAATGCTCAGTGATATTAGAACGGCTATTAAAATAAAAAAAAACTCAATAACAGGGGATTTCAATTATCTCCATATTGACTGGGTACATATCACCTCAGGACGGGGTGCAGAGATGAAGTTTCTTGATGCCTTAAATGACTGCTTCTTGGAGCAGCTGGTCCTGGAACCCACCAGAGGAGAGGCAGTTCTGGATTTAGTCCTAAGTGGAGCACAGGATCTGGTCCAAGAGGTGAATATAGCTGGACCACCTGGTAATAGTGACCATCATATAATTAAATTTAACATCCCGGTGGCAGGGAAAACACCACAGCAGCCCAACACTGTAGCATTTAATTTCAGAAAGGGGGACTACACAAAAATGAGGAAGTTAGTTAAACAGAAATTAAAAGGTTCAGTGCCAAAAGTGAAATCCCTGCAAGCTGCATGGAAACTTTTTAGACACCATAATAGAGGCTCAACTTAAATGTATCCCCAAATTAACAAACATAGCAAGAGAACCCAAAAAAGAGCCACCGTGGCTAACAACAAAGTAAAAGAAGCAGTGAGAGACACAAAGGCCTCCTTTAAAAAGTGGAAGTTAAATCCTAGTGAGGAAAATAGAAAGGAGCATCCTCTGGCAAAGGAAGTGTAAAAATATAGTTAGGAGGGCCAAAAAAGAATTTGAAGAACAGCTAGCCAAAATTTTTTTATTACATCAGAAGCAGGAAGCCTAGTAAACAACCAGTGCGGCCACTGGACGATCGAGATGCTAAAGGAGCACTCAAGAATGATATGGCTGTTGCGGAGAAACTAAATGAATTCTTTGCATCGGTCTTCATGGTTGAGGATGTGAGGGAGATTCCCAAACCTAAGCCATTCTTTTTAGGTGACAAATCTGAGGAACTGTCCCAGATTGAGGTGTCATTAGAGGAGGTTTTGGAACAAATTGATAAATGAAACAGTCAGAAGTCACCAGGAGCAGATGGTATCACCCAAGAGTTCTGAAGGAACTCAAATGTGAAATTGCAGAACTACTAACTGTAGTTTGTAATCTATGATATACCAAATGACTTCTGTACCAAATGACTGGAGGATAGCTAATGTGATGCCAATTTTTAAAAAGGGCTCCAGAGATGATCCCAGCAATCACAGGCCGGTAAGCTTGACTTCAGTACCGGGCAAACTAGTTGAAACTATAGTAAAGAACAAAATTGCCAGACACATAGATGAACATAATTTGTTGGGGGAAGAGTCAACAGGGTTTTTGTAAAGGGAAATCATACCTCACCAATCTACTAGAATTCTTTGAGGGGGGTCAACAAACACATGGACAAGGGGGATCCAGTGGATATAGTGTATTTAGATTTTCAGAAAGCCTTTGACAAGGCCCCTAACCAAAGGCTCTTTAGCAAAGTGAGCTGTCATGGGATAAAAGGGAAGGTCCTCTCATGGAGTGGTAACTGGTTAAAAGATAGGAAACAAAGGGTAGGAATAAATGGTCCGTTTTCAGAATGGAGAGAGGTAAATAGTGGTGTCCCCCAAGGCTCTGAACTGGGACCAGGCCTATTCAACATATTCATAAATGATCTGAAAAAAGGGGTAAACACTGAGGTGGCAAAATTTGTAGATGATACAAAACTACTCAAGATAGTTAAGTCCCAGTACGAAGAGCAACAAAAGGATCCCATAAAACTCGGTGACTGGGCAACAAAATGGCAGATGAAATTCAATTGTTGATAAATGCAAAGTAATGTACATTGGAAAATGTAATCCCAACTATACATATAAAACAATGGGGTCTAAATTAGCTGTTATCACTCGTGAGAGAGATCTTGGAATCATAGTGGATAGTTCTCTGAAAACATCCACTCAATGAGCAGCCGCAGTCAAAAAAGCGAACAGAATGTTGGGCATCATTAAGAAAGGGATAGATAAGACAGAAAATATCATATTGCCTCTAATCCATGGTACGCTCACATCTTGAATACTGCATGCAGATGTGGTCACCCCATGTCAAAAAAGATATATTGGAATTGGAAAAGGTACAGAAATGGAAAACAAAAATTAGGGCTATGGAACGGCTGCCGTATGAAGAGAGATTAATAAGACTGGGATTTTTCAGCTTGGAAAAGAGACAACTAAGGGGGATAGGATAGAGGTCTATAAAATAATGACTGGTGTGGAGAATGTAAATAAGGAAGTGTTATTTACTCCTTCTCATAACACAAGAACTAGGGGTCACCAAATGAAATTAATAGGCAGCAGGTTAAAAACAAACAAAAGGAAGTATTTTTTCATACAACACACAGTCAACCTGTGGAACTCCTCACCAGAGGATGTTGTGAAGGCCAAGACTATAACATGATTGATAAAAGAACTAGATAAGTTCATGGAGGATAGATCCATTAATGGTGTCCCTAGCCTCTCTTTGCCAGAAGCTGGGAATGGATGACAGAGGATGGGTCACTTGATGATTCCCTGTTCTGTTCATTCCCTCTGGGGCACCTGGCATTGGCCACTGTTGGAAGACAGGATACTGGGGTAGATGGATCTCTGGTCTGACTCAGTCTGGCTGCTCTTATGTTCTTATCCTCTATAACAGTCCATAACCAAGCTGAAGAGTCCCCCCTCCGTCTTCTCTTCTCTAGACTAAACAGGCCCAGGTTTTTAACCTTTCCTCACAGGTCAGGTTTTCTAAACCTTTGATCAGTTTTGTTGCTCTTCTGTGGACTCTCCAGTTTGTCCCCATCTCTCCTAAACTCTCGCACCTTGAATTACACCCAGCACTCCAGCTGAGGCCTCACCATTGCCACGGGCGACAACTACCTCCTGTGTCTTACATGCAACACACCTGTTAATACGCCCCAGACTGAGATCTGCCTTTTCACACCTGGGCCACATCACTGACTCATTCAGTGTGTGACCTGCTCTAACCACAGATCCTGACCAGCAGTGCAGCTGCCAGCCAGCGAGTCCCCGGTTTGTAGCTCTCTTGGATTTTAACTTAAGCGCTTGGCTTGTCTTTACTGAATTTCATCTTGTTGATTTCAGTCCAACTCTCCACCTTCTCAAGGCGGTTTTGTATTGTGAGGATAATGACTAGCTGGCGGTGCTAGATCCCAGCGGAGAGTGGGCTCCTGAGGATCGCCTACCCCAAAGAATGTGCAGTTCTAGGTAGAGTCGGAGAGGGAAAGTGAAGTGTGGAAAGGAGATCGGGCTTGTTCAACGCCAGAGCTGGGGAGTGAACCCAGGAGTCCAGCCCAGGGCCACTCCGCTTAGTGAGCAAGGTGCTGCACAAACAATAGATAGAGTCCCTGCCCCAAAGAGCTTCCAATCCAGGCACAAGTCGAGAAGCACCAGGGGCTCCTGATGACCAGACAGGGGGTGGGGGGAGCCTCCAGGCTGACAGGAGATGGGTGTGGGGGTGGTGACTGAACAGCATGACAGGGTGATCACAGCTTTTCCCTGTACCTCTTACAGGTTTCCGGGGCTGCCTCTCCCACTACCTGCTGGGCGTCTTGGGGACGGTAAGGAGCCACCTGTCTGGGATGGGCTGTGCGGGTAACTGCCGTGACCACACACACGCTCCCCCAGTGCACTGGGGTGTTTGGGGCCTTGGCCACAGAAGGGGGAAACTGGGGGTGAGGAGGGTGTTAGGGGCAGTGGGGGAGCTATGTTGGGTGGGTTGGAGTTGTTAGGGAGGTGTGGGGGAGATGTGGGTAGGGGGCCATAGGATGGGGTGTGGGGGCTGTGATGGGGGTTATAAATGAGGTGAGGGTTGGGAAAGTGGTGTGACGAACTGGGACTGTTCTTAATGTGGTCTTTGAATGCTGACAGGGGAGCGTGGCTAGGATGGTCTGCATTGGGGGATGGGAGACTGGCCGAGGGAGAATACCTGAGCATGTAACATGAGAACCCAGGAAGGGGTTAGAGGCCAGGTGACCTCTTTGCCCGGGAAGAGGAGAGAGTTTCAGGGCTGGCTGGTGGAATGGCTGGGAAGCAGACGGGACTCTGACCTCCCAAGGGGCTGTGGTGTAGTGCCCTGGGACCTCAAGATGGACCTATCTGAGGGGGTCCTGATGTCTGTGCCTGCAAGACCTGTCTTGGATTGTATTCGTATCGTCTAAATAAACTGTCTGCTTTACTGGCTGGCTGAGAGTCATGGTGAATTGCAGGAAGCCGGGGGTGCAGGGCCCTGAGCCCCCCACACTCCGTGACAAGTGGATTGTGGGGAGCCCAGCTGTGTGTGTGGTGGGAGGGGGGGCTTGGAGAACCCTGGTGGGTTGGGTGGCTGGTGAGGTTGGGGGTGGCTATGGGAGCTGTGGTGCATGTCGTGGATTGATGGGGGGATGGGGATGTGAGGAGCCCAGGTGAGGTTGGTGGGGATGTGGGGAGCTGTAGGGGGAAGCTGTGGAGGATGGAGCCATGGTGGAGTCAGTGGGGGGTGGGAATGGAGCTGGCAGGGAGAATGGGGATGTGGGGAGCTTTGGGGGGTGGAGCCTGGGTGTGGTCGGTGGAGGGATGTGGGGGGTGGAGCCTGGGTGGGGGGGATGTGGGGAGCTTTGGGGGGGTGGGGTTGGGGGATGGAGCCCAGGTAGGTTTGGTGGAGGGATGGGGATGTGGGGAGTTGTGGTGGGTGGGGTTGGGGGTGGAGCCTGGGTGGGGGGATGGGGATGTGGGGAGCTGTGGGGGGTGGGGTTGGGGTGGAGCCTGGGTGGGGGGATGGCAATGTGGGGAGCTGTGGGGGGTGGGGTTGGGGGATTTGGATATGGGGAGCTGTGGGGGGTGGGTTGGGGGATGGAGCCCAGGTAGGGTCAGTGGAGGGATGGGGATGTGGGGAGTTGTGGTGGGTGGGGTTGGGGGTGGAGCCTGGGTGGGGGGATGGCAATGTGGGGAGCTGTGGGGGGTGGGGTTGGGGGATTTGGATATGGGGAGCTGTGGGGGGTGGGGTTGGGGGATGGAGCCCAGGTAGGGTCAGTGGAGGGATGGGGATGTGGGGAGTTGTGGGGGGTGGGGTTGGTGGGGGGGCTGTGGAGTTGTGTGGGGAGGTTGTGGGGGATATACTCATGCCAAGGCTCCCTGTGCCCGTAGGTATCCCCACCCAGCCCAGCCTCCCGCCTCTGCCCTCTCCTGCTGCGCAGCTTCGCTGTCGAGGCCAAGAAAACCTACGTGCGGGACAAGCCCCATGTCAATGTGGGCACCATCGGGCACGTGGACCACGGCAAGACCACACTGACGGCTGCCATCACCAAAGGTGAGTGGGGGGGCCTGGAGCAGGGGGTTGCGTGTCCTGGGGTTTCCTGTGCCCCTGGCCCCATTGATTGGGTCATGGTAGCTGCCAGAGGCCCCTGCTGAGCCCAGGTGCTGCTCACAGCCCCTGACCAGGTGTGCTGATGATGGGTGCTGCACAGCCCCAAAGGGAACAACCCCTGCCCCAAAGAGCTCCCTGGCTAAAGGGGTGAGAGTTAGGGTTACCATACGTCCGGATTTTCCCGGACATGTCCGGCTTTTTGGGCTCCAAATCCCCATCCGGGGGGAAATCCCAAAAAGCCGGACATGTCCGGGAAAATCGGACATGCGGGGCCTGGCCGGCGGAGCGGGGCCTGGCCGGGCTGGGGGCCCGGCCGGCGGTGCCGGGCCGGGGGCTCGGGTGCCAGGTGCCAGGCCGGGGGCTCGGGGGGCCCGGCCGGCGGTGCCGGGCCGGGGGCTCGGGTGCCGGGCCGGGGGCTTGGCCGGCGGTGCTCGGGGGGCCCGGTGCCGGGCCGGCTCGGGGGGCCTGGCTGGCAGCTCGGGGGCTCGGGGGGCCTGGCTGGCAGCTCGGGGGCTCGGGGGGCCTGGCCGGGGGCTCGGGGGACGGGACGGGGGCTCGGGGGACGGGCTGGGGACCTGCGGTGCCGGGGGACGGGGGTGGGCCGCGCCTCCTCCCCCCACACCCCCCTTACCTGCTTCAGGCTTCCCGCGACTCAAATGATCGCGGGAAGCAGGGGAGGGGGCGGAGACTTTGGGGAGGGGGCGGAGTTGGGGCGGGAGCAGGGGTGGGGCTGGGGCCCCTTTAGTGTCCTCCTTTCGGAGGCACTAAATATGGTAACCCTAGTGAGAGTGGAAACAAGAGCCACGTGGAGAAAGGACTGGCCCAAGGTCATAGAGAAGGTCACTGGCAGAGCTAGGTATTAAACCCAGAAGTCCTGGCTCCCAGCCCTCCCTGCTGTAACCCACTAGACTCCACTCCCAGAGCTGGGATAGAACCCAGGCGTCCTGGCTCCCAGCCCGCCTCTCCTCCCCAGCTGGTTACTCACCCCCTTTTCCTGTCCCCCCCCCCCTCCTCCCCCCCCCCCCCCCCCCCCCCCCCCCAGTCCTAGCTGAGGCTGGAGGTGCCAAGTTCAAGAAGTACGAGGAGATCGACAATGCGCCAGAGGAGAAGGCTCGTGGCATCACCATCAACTCCTCCCATGTGGAGTATGCCACGGCCAACCGGCACTACGCCCACACCGACTGCCCCGGCCACGCCGACTACGTCAAGGTGAGGGCAGGGCGGGCGGGGGAGACCTGCCCCTTTCGGCCTGTGGGTGAATTGTCGTGGTACTGCTAGGCAGCCACATTTCCCAGAATTCTGCTGTCTTAAAGGTCCAAGCCTCCCCTTGCCTTCCAGTCCCCGAACGCACTCCCTCAATCTCTTCCTCCATCCTCACACGCGCACCCCCATGTGCCCCGCTGTCTCTGCCCACACCCTCCTGTTCCTGCCTCTATCCCTAACCCCACAGCCCTCTGCCTGCCTCTCTGCACCTCCGTACCCCCAAACCTGCCCCCTCTATCCCCTAACGCATCCCCCCAACCTGTCCTTCCGTCTGTCCCCACACACAGCCCTCTGCCTGCCTCTCTGCACCTCCATACCCCCAAACTCACCCCCTCTAGCCTGCCCCTCCTTCTGTCCCCAAACATACTCACCTTTGTCCACCTCTGTGCCCCTCCCTTTGTGCATCCCTCTGTCCCCACACTCACCACTCTCCATCCTTCTGTTCCCAAAGATTAGGGTGACCAGATGTCCCGATTTTATAGGGACAGTCCCGATTTTTGGGTCTTTTTCTTATATAGGCTCCTATTACCCCCCACCCCCTGTCCTGATTTTTCACACTTGCTGTCTGGTCACCCTACCAAAGATAGACCCCTCCTCCCCCCCCCCCATCCCTTCCTCTGTCCCCACACACACCCTCAGTTCCTTCGCCTGGCCCCTGAGACACACCTCCCTCACCCCTGCTTCCTCTACACAGCCTCTGAGACACCTTCACCCCCGTTCATCCTCCCAGCCCTCCCGCCCCTCCCGCTTCCTCCTCCCTGCCCCCGAGACCCCTCCCCTCCCCCACTTCCTCCTCCCTGGCCCTGAGACCCCCTCCCCTTCTCTCTCTCTCCCCCCCACCACTTCCTCCTCCCAGCCCCGGAGGAACAGTGGGTGGGTGGGGAGCAGGGGAGGAGCAGGGTGTGGGCGAGGGAGCAGCGAAGGGCGTGGGTGGGGAGCGGCTGTACTGTGGGTGGTTTCACTCTTCCTTCACTGGGGATTGGGTCTGTGTGTGTCACCCCAACAACTTCACCGCCAAGCTCGGTGCAACAATAACACATTCCCGCCCCCCAGTTCCCTCCCCAGCCTGTGCTGGCTCCCCTGCCCCCATCCCCAGGTACCAGCATCTGAGCACCGCCGTCCCTCTCTTCCAGAACATGATCACTGGCACCTCTCCCCTAGACGGCTGCATCCTTGTGGTGGCAGCGACAGACGGGCAGATGCCGCAGACCCGAGAGCACTTGCTGCTGGCCAAACAGGTGAGGGGTTCCCCAGGGTGCAACCTGGAACTGGGGTACTACTGAGCTCACCAGCCTGGGCCCCCTCCCTCACTGTGATGCTGGGACAAGCTGCAAACCCCTCCAGGTCCTGCACACAGACAGGGACACACCCAGCTGCAGTTACATGAAGGCTTCTCCCAGCCACTCATGAACCAGCACTAGAGAGGTTCCAGCCAATCCCCCCCAGCTCCGCAACCTAGGCCCCCAGACCTGGACTGCCCTGCCCTGGTCAGAAGCCTGTCCGGTGTACGTTTATTACCCAGTCTGCCACTTCTACAAAGGACAGTGGGCATGCACCAGCCTTGCCCCCTGAGCAGATTCCCCAAGCACTTCAGCCAAAACGCGCTGTTGTAGGTAACGTACCAAACAGGTGTATTCGCGACAGACAGGTGGATTGTAAGTAATTATAAGTAATAGGTGTGCAGCTCAAAGCTGGTTACCTAAGAAATGAAACATGTCTGCAGCCTGAGTTCTGTTATCTAGACAGGGTTTGAATCCGGCTGTGTCTCGCCCTGGGATTCTCCTTTCTAGCCTGGGACCCCCTTCCCCGTTCAGTGTCCCCCAGCCGGGTTCCCAGGAGCTGAGTTGGGGGGTGAGGACCAGTGATGATGTCACTTCCCCCTTGTGTAGCTTCTTCCAGCTGGGGAAAGAACCTTTGCTGTGATTGAGTCAAGCAGCCTCCATTGTGTACCTGCTCTCTCTGAGAGGTCTCCATTGTACACAGTTCCTGGGACAGTCCCTGGGAGTGTGGATTCCCCTTAATGGGCCATCAGCGCTGTCTGGCTCCTCCATTGCTGTACCTGAAAGGCTGGTTGTGGGTGTCTCACAACATATTTCGCTAACACACACACAGCAAAACTTTATAACTTCCCATCCAATGACGGCACCTACAATCCAACAGGATATTAATTTTCAACAGCTCAAGACTTTTAACATGATACTTC
Source organism: Chrysemys picta bellii (assembly GCF_011386835.1). Lineage (NCBI taxonomy): Eukaryota > Metazoa > Chordata > Testudines > Emydidae > Chrysemys > Chrysemys picta. The sequence goes on from NC_088794.1 coordinate 1,598,349, forward strand.
CCGGTTCCACGCACAGGGCCAGGTAGGCAGGCAGAACTGCAGAGTCTCAATGCATGGATGAGACGATGGTGCAGGGAGGAGGGGTTTAGATTTATTAGGAACTGGGGAAACTTTTGGGAAAGGGGGAGCCTGTACAGGAAGGATGGGCTCCATCTAAACCGAAATGGAACCAGATTGCTGGCACTTAACATTAAGAAGGTCGTAGAGCAGTTTTTAAACTAATGGCTGGGGGAAAGCCGACCGGTGCGGAGGAGCACATGGTTCGTACGTTCCTTAGGGGAGGCTCTATTAATAGAGAATCTCTCTGTCCCAATGAGGACGGAAAATGATAAAATACAGGCAGGGTCTGATCAGAAACAATCAAATAAAAAATAGTCCGATTCAATTATATCATGTAATGGCAGACAGCTAAAAGGAGACAAGTTTTTAAAGTGCTTATATACCAATACTAGAAATCTAAATAATAAGATGGGTGAACTAGAGAATATTGATAAAATAGGCATCACAGAAACTTGGTGGAATGAGGATAATCAATGGGACACAGTAATACCAGGGTACAAAACATATTGGAAGGACAGAACAGGTCGTGCTGGTGGGGGAGTGGCACTAGATGTGAAAGAAAGCGTAGAATCAAATGAAGTAAAAATCATAAATGAATCGAACTGTGCCATAGAATCTCTATGGATAAAAATTCTGTGCTCTAATAATAAGAATATAGCAGTAGGGATATATTACTGACCAGGATGGTGATAGTGACTGAAATGCTCAGGGAGATTAGAGAGGTTATTAAAATAAAAAAACTCAATAATAATAAATAATAATAATGGGGGATATCAATTATCCCCATATTGACTGGGTACATGTCACCTCTGGATGGGATGCAGAGATAAAGTTTCTTGACCCTTAAATGACTGTTTCTTAGAGCAGCTATTCCTGGAACCCACAAGAGGAGAGGCAATTCTTGATTTAGTCCCAAGTGGAGCACAGGATCAGGTCCAAGACATGAATATAGCTGGACCACTTGGTAATAGTGACCATAATATAATGAAATTTAACATCCTCGTGGCAGGGAAAACACCACAGTGGCCCAACACTGTAGCATTTAATTTCAGAAAGGGGAACTACACAAAAATGAGGAAGTTAGTGAAACAGAAATTAAAAGATTCAGCGCCAAAAGTGAAATCACTGCAAGCTGCATGGAAACTTTTTAAAGACCCCATAATAGAGGCTCAACTTAAATGTATCCCCAAATTAAAACACATAGTAAGAGAACCAACCAGAACCAACCAAGAGCAACCATGGCTAAACAACAAAGTAAAAGAAGCAGTGAGAGGCAAAAAGGCATCCTTTAAAAAGTAGAAGTTAAATCCTAATGAGGAAAATAGAAAGGAGCATTGGCAAAGGAAGTGTAAAAATATAATTAGGAAGGCCAAAAAAGAATATGAGGAATAGTTAGTCAAAGATACAAAAAGTAATAGCAATTTTTTTTTATGTACATTGGAAGCCTGCCAAACAATCAGTGGGGCCACTGGATGATCGAGGTGCTAAAGGAGCACTCAAGGATGATAAGGCCATTGTGGAAAAACTAAATGAATTCTTTGCATTGGTCTTCACGGCTGAGGATGTGAGGGAGATTCCCAAACCTGAGCCATTCTTTTTAGGCAACAGATCCGAGGAACTGTCCAAAATTGAGGTGTCATTAGAGGAGGTTTTGGAACAAATTGATAAATGAAACAGTAAGAAGTCACCAGGACCAGATTGTATTCACCCAAGAGTTCTCAAAGAACTCAAATATGAAATTGCAGAACTACTAACTAGTTTGTAACCTATCATTTAAATCAGCTTCTGTACCAGATAGGGTGACCAGACAGCAAGTGTGAAAAATCGGGACGGGGTGGTGGGTAATAGGAGCCCATATTTAAAAAAAAAAAAAGCCTCAAATATCAGGACTGTCCCTATAAAATCGGGACATCTGGTCACCCTAGTACCAGATGACTGGAGGATAGCTAATGTGACGCCAATTTTTAAAAAGAACGTCAGAGGTGATCCCGGCAATTACAGGCCTGAAAACCTGACTTCAGTACTGGGCAAACTGGTTGAAACTATAGTAAAGAATAAAATTGTCAGACATATAGATGAATATAATTTGTTGAGGAAGAGTCAACATGGTTTTAGTAAAGGGAAATCATGCCTCGCCAATCTACCTGAATTCTTTGAGGGGGTCAACAAGCATGTGGACAAGAGGGATCCAGTGGATATAGTGTACTTAGATTTTCAGAAAGCCTTAGACAAGGTCCCTCAACAAAGGTTCTTACGCAAAGTAAGCTGCCACAGGATAAGAGGGAAGGTCCTCTCATGGATTGGTAACTGGTTAAAAGACAGGAAACAAAGGGTAGATATAAATGGTCAGTTTTCAGAATGGAGAGAGGTAAATAGTGGTGTCCCCCAAGGGTCTGTATTGTGCCCAGTCCTATTCAATATGCTCATAAATGATCTGGAAAAATGGGTAAACAGTGAGGTGGCAAAATTTGCAGATGATACCAATTACTAAAGATAGTTAAGTCCCAGGCAGACTGCGAAGAACTACAAAAGGATCCCTCAAAACTGGGTGACTGGACAACAAAATGGCAGATGAAATTTAATGTTGATAAATGCAAAGTAATGCACATTGGAAAACATAATCCCAACTAGACACATAAAACGATGAGGTCTAAATTAGCTGTTACCACTCAAGAAAGAGATCTTGGAGTCATTGTGGATAGTTCTCTGAAAACATCCACTCAATGTGCAGTGGCAGTCAAAAAAGCGAACAGAATGCTGGGAAGAATTAAGAAAGGGATAGATAATAGGACAGAAAATATCATGTTGTCTCTGTATAAATCCATGGTATGCCCACATCTTGAATACTGCATGCAGATGTGGTCGCCCTATCTGAAAAAAGATATATTGGAAAAGGTTAACAAAAATGATTAAGGGTATGGAACAGCTTCTGTATGAGGAAAGATTAATAAGACTGACTTTTCAGCTTGGAAAAGAGACGGTTAAGGGGAGATACGATTGAGGTCTAAAAAATCATAACTGGTGTAGAGAAAGTAGATAAGGAAGTGTTGTTTACTACTACTCATAACACAAGAACTAGGGGTCACCCAATGAAATTAATAAGCAGAAGGCTTAAAACAAATAAAAGGAAGTATTTCTTCACACAACACACAATCAACCTGTGGAACTCCTTGCTAGAGGATGTTGTGAAGGCCAACTCCATAATGGGGTTCAAAAAAGAAATAGATACATTCATGGAGGATAGGTCCATCAATGGCTATTAGCCAGGATGGGCAGGGATGGTGTCCATAGCCTGTTTGCCAGAAGCTGGGAATGGGCGACAGGGGATGGATCACTTGATGATTCCCTGTTCTGTTCATTCCCTCTGGGGCACCTGGCACTGGACACTTTTGGAAGACAGGATATCGGGCTAAATGGACCTTTGGTCTGACCCAGTAGGGCCATTCTTATGTACCTCACAATGCAGACTTTGTACCGAACAAGTCATAATCCTATCACAGTGGTGAATATGGGGGTGCCAGGTCGCTGTTGTGGGGGTAGAGTGTCACGGGGCATCTTCGCCAGAAGCCCTGGGCATGGGCTGCGATCCAGGGGATCCCCTCCCCGAGGACCAGGCTGGGGCTGGTTGGGCTGCCCCTCACCCTGTGGTCCCCTCAGATCGGGGTGCAGCACATCGTGGTGTACATCAACAAGGCGGACGCGGTGGAGGACCAGGAGATGCTGGAGCTGGTGGAGCTGGAGATCCGGGAGCTGCTCTCCGAGTTTGGCTACGATGGGGAGAAGACGCCCGTCATCGTGGGCTCTGCCCTCTGCGCCCTGGAGGTGAGTCCTGCCTTCTCCCTCCCACCAGTGCCTCACCTGCCCACTGCCTATGCTAATGCCCTCCCTTCCCCCAGCACCGCAGCCCCGAGCTGGGACTGAACTCCATCATGAAGCTGCTGGACGCGGTCGACACGCACATCCCACTGCCCATGCGGGAGCTGGACAAGCCGTTCCTGCTGCCCATCGAATCAATCTACTCCATTCCAGGTAACGCCCGCTGCTCCCCAGCCCCCATACTGAGCCCCGTGCATTTCCAGGGACCCCTATCCCGGGCCCCATGGCACTGACCCCTCTGCCCTTGCAGGGCGTGGGACGGTGGTGACGGGGACGCTGGAGCGTGGCATCATCAGGAAGGGGGATGACTGCGAGTTTGTGGGACGCAACCGGAACATGCGCTCCGTGGTGACAGGTAGGGGGCGCAGCTAACAGAACCCCTCACCTGCTCTCCCCTCCCAGAGGTGGGGGAAACCCCTCTGCCCAGGCTGGGGAACCCGGGCTCACCCCATCCCTCCCCCGCAGGCATCGAGATGTTCCACCAGAACCTGGAGCGGGCCGAGGCCGGGGACAACCTTGGCGCACTGGTGCGGGGGCTGAAGCGGGAGGACGTGCGGCGTGGCATGGTGATGTGCAAACCGGGCTCCATCAAGCCCCATCAGAAGATCGAGGCCCAGGTGGGGCCTGTGCTGGGGCAGTGAGCTGGGGGGCGGGGAAGGTGGGCTGCTGGGCTGTAACAGTCTCTTCCTCTGCCCTCCAGGTGTACATCCTCAGCAAGGAGGAGGGCGGGCGGCACAAGCCTTTCGTCTCTAACTACATGCCTGTCATGTTCTCCCTGACCTGGGACATGGCCTGTCGGACCATCCTGCCCCCTGGAAAGGTACAGAGCTCTCCCCCCCCCCCCCCCCCCCGCTCCCTGCCCCCAGCACTGGCTGTGGGCTCACCATGGGGAACCAGCTTCCCCAAACTTCCCCATCGCAGTCCCTATCCCCACCAGTCAGTGGTGGCTGGCAGCCAGCCTCTGCCACTCTGACCTTCTCCCACTCTTCCCCCCCGCAGGAGATGGTGATGCCCGGCGAGGACACAGCCCTGACCCTCACCCTGCAGCACCCCATGGTACTGGAGGAAGGTCAGCGCTTCACATTGCGTGACGGCAACCGCACCATTGGCACCGGTGTGGTCACCAAGACGCTGGAGATGGGGCCAGATGATAAGTGGGGGGCATAAAGGCTGGGCTGAGCTGGTTCTGCCCCCAGGCCTGTGTCTGCAAACAGTGGGGGAGGGGCTAGTTCTGGCTGGTGTTCCCTACGAACTGCTGCTGCCCCTGGCGGCATCATGGTCACCCAGAGCGGGGTGCAAGCTGCCTGTTGTATGAACTGCTCTGCCGTGGGGCAACAGAAATGGAACTGCCCTCCTGTGGTGGCTCTCCTGCCCAGAGCCCCTCCAGTAGGGGGCTAGAAGGGGCTTATGCAGCTTCCTGCTGTCTGGTTTCTTTTGTTAATAAAGGTGCAGAATCATGGCTGAGTCCTTCCTGCTTCGGGGGGGGGGGGGGGGGGGGAAGTGTGCTGGAGGTGACCGTTAGATGAAGGGGGTTCCTGGCAGGGGAGCAGCTGGTGACAGAGGCTCATGTCCCCCCCCATTGGGTTGGGCTGGGCCAGTGATACTAGCTCTGTAGGGACCAGGCAGCACCCTGGCCTGCTCTCAGGCAGGTCCCAGCTCTTGTCCAGGGCACTGGCCCTGTGGACTAGCAGAGGGGCAGTGGGAGAAGGGGGGATTAGCTCCCAGGGAGCAGAGCTGGGGCTGATGAAGCTGAAGGAGAATGTTGGCAGAAGGGCCAATAGGGACAAACAACCCTGCCTCAAGTCAGGGTAGAGATGGGATGGGGTGGAATAGCCCCCCCCTGTAAAGAGCAGGGCCCTATTGAGTGCAGAGCAGTAGGCTCCTTCATGTCTTCCAGTAGCAGCTGGGGCCTAGCCCCCAACAGGGGGGAGCAGGCTGCTGAGAGTGGACACCCACTGCTGCTCCAGCTGAGGGGTAGGAACAGAGGGCAGCAGGGTAGAAGCTGCAGATCTCACTCCCTCCCTTCCCAGGCTTTGGTCTGGCTGCCCTACCCTAGTTTTAGTCACTCCATTAGAGATCATTAGCAGCCAGTGCCTGCTCTCTCACCAGGGCCCACCCTCCACACAGCAGAAATGAAGGGAACAGAAGCCAGGACTCCGACTCCAACCCCACCCTTCCACAACTGTAACCCCTCCTTAGGCTATTCTCCTCCCCTCACAAGCCCCCACAGACTCACCCCAACACCCACCATGGAGTTAGTTTAAAATTTTATTTTATTTTTTTTTCCACTTTTTAAATATTTTTATGTAATAAAAAGTCGGTGTTCATCAGTCTGGTCTGCTCCTGTGGTCGCATGACTAGGGGAGGGGAGCCCAACACTCTGTTTAACAGCCCGATTGGAGTTATAAATAATAGAAAATAAAACCTTGGCGGCTCCAGGAGCCAGGGGCAGGTGGCTCTTGCCGCTGCACGCTCCGCAAACCAACAAAAAAGGTGCTTGGTAAAGCCCCGCCCCCAGCTGTGGCCCCGTAAGGGGCAGGCTGGGGGTTCCACCTCAGGGCCCGGCTGCCAGGCCGGGGCGCACACAAGGGGGCAGAAGGAGCAAACCGGATCCCGGGCAGGGGCCGGCACTGGGAGTTCAGTTCACAGTCAGGAATCGAGGCTTCAGTTTCCAGGGGGGTGGAATGGGAGCTGCTGGGATGGGTGAGACTGAACTAGAAAGAGAGCAGAGATTGTTAGTGAGCAAAGCAGGACAGGAGGCCGAGCACTGGACCCCCACAGCAGGGAGACAGGGCTGCAGCCAGCCGGCCTATCCACCCCACTACATAGAGGCCTCCCCAAGCCCCACCCACAGCACCTGCTGCAGGAGGAAGGCGAGAACATGCCCTGCCCTCACCACGCCCATCTCCCAGGGCAATGAGCACTGCAGGCCTGTCACACTGATGCCTAGACAGCCCCCTCACTGCAGGCCTTCACATTAGGGGCCGGACCCTCCATCATCTCCCTGAGCTGGGGGCTCAGCTCTGAGAAGGAAGGGTAGCCCCTCAACAGCTTGCCAGCATAGGGGGTGGGGGGTTACTCTGGTACCAGCCTGGCCCATCACACACACCCACCAGTCCTGAACCTCTGAGACATCCCCCCACCCCCAGCACTGACCTTGATGGTGTCCTATATAGGTGTATGGAGATGGTGTGGAGGCTGAGAGGGTGGGCACCCCGCTCTGTGGCACGCCGCCTTGGGGGGGCCCCCCATGGGTCTGCGAGGGGTGGAGCAGCATGACCTGGGGGGGATGAGGCGCCCCGGGGTGGGGGGGCGGTGCTGCTGTTATTCCAGTCTGGACATGGGCCTGTGGGAGGGGAGAGCAGGGGGATGAGCGTTGGTGGGTGGGGCCCGTGTAGTGCCCGCAGCCCTGCTGCCCCTGCCACCTACCTGGGTGACATGGGCCATGTTGGTGTAGCCGTGCTGCAGCTGCTGGTGGGCGTGGATGGCATAGACAGCCTGCTGTGGGAAGCTGCTCTGGGGGGACTGGGCACTGGGCCCTGGCGTGATGGAGGGCGGCGTGGCTGTCAGCGTGGCCGTGTGGTACAGGTTCTGCTGCTGCTGGGCACTGGCCAGGTGGGGCGGCTGTCCAGCCTGGTGCTGCGCCAGGACACAGGAATGTTGTGAGCAGGGTCAGGGAGTCAAACACCTCCCCACCCACTCCCGTCCCCCTCAGCCCCGGGGGACGTCCCACCTCACCTGTACGGGGCTGGGGGCAGCGTGCTGCGCCTGCTGTTGGTTCCCTGTCGGAGTGGTGGCTGGCTGAGGCTGGTGGGGGTGCAGCTGTGTCGCATGGTGGGGATAGGACTGATGAACTGTAGCTGGAGAGAGACACCCAGTCAGAGCCCGAGCAGCAGAATTGGCCCCAGCCCCCGGGGCTCCCCGGCCCCAGCCTATAGACTCACCATAGAGCGTCTGGGGCGTGGGCTGCTCCGAGGGGGGGTATTGGGGCGTGGAGGACGACACAATGGCCTGGGGATGGCTGCCAGATGTCATCATGCGGGGGTTGCTCTGGAGCATCGGGGCAAAGACAGGCTGCAAGGGAAGAACCAGGCCTCACGGCTGTTAGAGGGACCACCCCTGTGTGCTCACCCCTCACTGCCTCCGGCACACCCCTCTGCCCCCAAAGGCTGCAGGAGCCAGGCCCCGTGACTGTTAGACTATCCCCACACACTCACCCCTCTGCTCCCAGATGGCCCCACTGAGGCCACAATGGGACAGAAGGGCCCTTCTCGCTTCACCCCCATGCTCCTCCCTCCCCTCCCCGTGGCCCTTACCTGAGAAGGGTAGTGCGCCATAGGCTGCATCATGGTGGGCTGCCCCGTGAACTGCTGGGGGTTATAGGAAATGTAGGAGGAGTAGGGCGTAGCTGCTACCAGGGGGGGCCCTGCCGCCGCTGCCGCTTGCATAATGGGGGGTGCGGATGTCGGCTGATGCTGGTCAGAGCGCTGGGGTGGGAGGGAACCTGTGGGAAAAGGAGCCAGCTGCTCAAAACGCCCCCAGAAGCCCATAGGCTGTATGGCTGCCTCAACCCTATGGTGAGGGACCCTCCCCTCCAGCCCCACGCAATGGTCCCTGCTGCCATCTCTCCCCAGACATCCCATCACTCCAGTGGATCAGCATCTGCTGCCCTGGGAGGGGCTCCAGGTTAGCCCCACCCACCAGGGAGGGGAGCTCTGTCCATGCTTTAGCCAGCCCCCCCTCCCATCAGTGCAGCTGGTGCCAGACTTGCTATGCCCCACTGAGAAACGCCAGGCTCACCTTTGGCCCCTCGGTACTTGCCCTGCTGGCCAGGCACTGAGCTGGAGACAGGGTATGGGTACATCTGGGGCGCCTGCAACAAGAGAGCGGCAGCACGGTGGTTACCTAAGAACAAGGAGAGCTCCCCTGCCCCCTCAGAACCCAGCTCCCCCCATCCCCAAACACATTTACCCACCCTCTGCAGCTCCCCCTTCCTGCCCTCTTCCCAATGTGCCCCCGCCCCCCCTCTGGATAGGCCCTGCTCCCCCCATCCCTGCAGCTTCCCCATCCCCCATTTCCTTCCCACTCCCTCCTCCCCACCCCAGACAGGCCCTGCTCCCTCATCCCTGCAGCCTTCCCCCCCGGAGACCCTGGTCCCTCACTGCCCCCCCGCCATTCCTGCAGCTCCTCCCCCCAGCTTTCCCAGTGTGCCCCCACCCCCCTGGACAGGCCCTGCTCCCCCCCCCAGCTTCCTCATCTCCTGCTGCCAGTGTGGCCCCCCCCCCCCCCCCCCCATACAGCGATGGGGGGCTCACTTGGACGGCAGGGCTCATGTGGATCTGAGGTATGTAGGAAATGTACTGGGGGCTGTACATGCCCGTCTGGCCGGCCGTGATCACTGGGATGGAGGGAGTGGAATGGGCACGAGGGCCCGGTGACGTGGGGGTGCTCGTTGACTTGTTCTGGAAGCAGAGACAGAGCAGGTGAGCATGGGACCCAGCCAGATCCTCACCAGCCATGGGGAGGACCAGCAGCCGCTGGAGCCAATGGGGCTCCCACTCCCTCCAGCCCAGATCACTCACCACAGAAAGCAGCGTTTTCGAGGGGTTGAACTCCTTGGCATTGGGATTCAGGGTCGATTTCTTCACTTGCCTGAAACCAACGCAGGACAAATCAGGGTTAAAAACCCTGGAGAGCCCAGCGTCTCCCTCCAACCCACTTCCCCCCAGTGGAGCCTGCCATGGCCCCCTCACTCCCCTGAGTGCAGCCTGCCTTGCCCTCCCCCACCTGTGAGAGAACCCCTGGCCCTCCGCTGCAGACTCACTCGGACACAGGCCCCTCCTCTTTGTCCTCAGGCTCGCCCTTGCCCGGGGGGCTGGCCGCCTGCTGCTCGGCCACCTCACACAGACCCTTCTCCTCTTTGCCACTCTCCGGCAGCAGCTCCAGGCTGGTCCCGCTGGGCTTTGGCACCATGCTCACGGTGGTCGCCTCCTCAGGACCCTCGCAGATGCCCGGCTCAAGGGACTTCTCCTTGCCCTCCAGAGGCTCCTTGGGCCTGGCACTGAAGGACTCCAGGCTGGTCTCTGGGGAACTGCTCGGCTGGAGCTGTGGGGGAGCCAGATACTCGTGGTGAGGCCAGCCCAGACACGCCCACTCCCCCCACCCTCCCTGCTGTCACCAGGCCTTACCTTGAACTGGGCCCCAAACTTGCGCAGCTCCTCCAGCTGGGTCCGCTTCTGCTCATTCTGCAGCCCTGCTGTGGAGAACAGAGGAGTGAGCAGAGGGGCTGCTGCAGCCTCAGGGTGCCCCCAGCCATAGGGAACCCCCACCCCAACCCCCCAGCCTCACTAAAGCTCCGCCAACACAGACGGGTTATGCTTCCATGAGGGGGACAGGTCACAGAAAAGACCCCCAACAGGAGGATGCAGGCCCCTGCATCTTCTCCCCAGGTCCCTTCGCTTGGGAAGCGAAGCTTGGAGCAGTCTCCCTCAGGGGCACACACCAGGTTCTGAGGCGTCACAGGGTGGCTGGGGCCCGGCCCTGTCAGTGCTGACTCCTAGACGCACACACAAACCTTTGCTGGCTGCCTTGTTGAGCTCACATGGCCCCGTCACTTCCAAGGTTCTGCCAGGATCTTTAGCCACAGATGTGGGAGCCTCTTTCCCTGGGAGGGGAAAATGGAAATCCCTTAACACACTACACTGCCCTGCCCCACCCGACCCCTGCTCCAAGGCACAGCTCCCCAGGCCCATCTCCTCACAGCAGCCACAAGAGTCCCCAGAAGCCCCACGCTGCTCCCTGGGCCTTACCCTCAACAGCAGTGGCCGGCACGGGGGCGGCTACTTTGGGAGAAGGGGGGGTTGGGGAAACACTCGACTCCAGGCCAGTTCTGGCCTCCGACGGGGATGCGGGTGCTGCTGGCACGGCAGATCCCACCGGAGAATCCTGGGAAGAGACTGGAGTGGCTGAGGCAGACTTGGGAGAGCGAGGAGGGTACATGCGGCCCACTGCAGGGAGAAACATTAGAGACGGGGTGAGAACATAGGTCCTGATCCCCCCCCCGCATACACAGCAAGAGACACAGGGACAACCACACAGACTAGGGCTCTCAGACTCTATAAACCACCACCCTTGTCTCCAGCAGGGCCCTGCAGGTTAACCCTCAGCCGCTCCTCCTGCCCACCGGGCTAACAGTGACTGGGGCAATGTTCCAGCCGCAGACCCCTCTCTAGCCATCAGAGCAGAAAGATCCCCACCCTGCCTACCTGCAGGGGGAGCTGCCGAGACCTCCACAGGGCGGCTTGACGGGGAAGACATGGTCTTGGCACCCCGGATGGGACGCTGGGACTTCGGAGACATTCGGGAGGGTCCTGGAAAGCAAGCAAGCATAGGAGGGGGTTACAGGGCTGGTGCAGCAGCTTGGACACAGTCCCTGACCTTCCCAGAGAGCAGTGTGCGAACTCCGGGCTGAAGGGCACTGGAGACCAGCCTCAGGCATTGCTAGAGCCTCCTAGGAAGCCGCTCATGTAGGTCCCCGGATCTCACCTCCATTGATCCCTCGCTGCTCCGGGACAGGACTAGAGTTGCTGTCTGGATGGTGCGCACTGCCCCGGGGAGGGATGGACCCCACCCCTGGCCTCCCACCCCGGGAGCTGCTGCACCGGACGCCTCCTCGCGAGCCCTCTCTGACGCGCTGTGGCAGCGGGACATACTTGCCCTCCCTGCAGACACAGATGGAAGAGGAGTTACATCGGCTCCCACACCCTCCCCACCCCACCCCACATGTGTGCATGCGCCTCTCTCACCTGGAGGCCAAGCTGGGGCTGTCCCTGCCAGACACCTGCCTCTGCACAGAGCTGTGTTTCTCCTCCTCCGTCCGGCCGTCATCATTCTCCATGGCAATGCGCAGGCGGTACTGGGGGCTCGACTCAATCTCCCGGGCCAACTGGGCCGCCCGGGCTTCCCGCTGCCGGAACTCCTCTGAGTTATCTTTCTCTAGAGGGACGCTAGGACAGGGACAGACAGAGACAGGCCTCAGTGCCAGCTGACCCTCCCAAGAGCTGTACAGGATGACACTATGGCTCAGAGCTGTTTGAAGCCCCCCATTTTGGGTGGCAATTGCTGCTCTGGTCTCCACTGGAGGGAGCCTATTTCTGGAATTCGTTTGCCCATCTGAGCACAAGGGGGATGAAAATCACCCTGCACGCAGAAACCCTGGGTCACTTTTGTGGTTCAGATGCATCCAGACACATTTTCTTACTAAACAGTTTTAATCTGGATGTTTTCTTAGGAAATTTTATACCAAAAAAAATCTACATGAAAGGGACATCAACTCCAGATGAAGGCAGTTAAAGAAAAGGAGTTAGAAGTAGCTCCAACTCCTGCCCTACGCACCTATCCAAGGTCCTCCAACCTGAGCCAACCCCTCCCACCGCACACACGCACCTGCCCCCGAGGCTCCTATCCATTTTTGTGGGTTCAGAACCGCCTGTTCCTTTTCTAATCTCTCCCCCACCACCCCGTTCTGCTACGTGAAAGGCCCACAAGGACAAAGGAAACAGTATCCGATTCCCCAGGGCAGTGGTTCTCAACCCCTGGCTTGCAAGCCACATGCGGCCCAATCGGTATACAGCTGCAGCCCAACTCACATCCTCAGGGCCATATAGGTAGTATATATATTGTGTGGATGCTGCCCACAACACACGTACAACTGCATATACAGCCCACGATGGTAAATAAGTTGAGAACCACTGGCTCAGGAAAACAGAAAGATGGACTAGACAAATCCCCAAAGAAAACAAGCTGGAAAAGGATCATTTTTTGCGTGGAAGAAGAGTGAACAAAATCCTCCTGATGGAGGTGTGACTTTAAATGAAAGCCAGCCTGGGCAGCTTGAACTTGGCTATTCCCTCACTACTGAGAGCTACACCCTTGTTCTTTCAACGGAGCCATGTGTGGTACTGCAGTTCTTCTCGAAAGGGGCAGCCCCTTTGGCCTTTGTAGCCTGATACAAAGGCACTGGACCCAAGAATCACACACTCTTCCCCAAGAGCGACAGCTCCCTCCCACACAGAGCCCAGGCCCACACTCACGTGTAGGAGGACAAACTGCTGTCGTACGTTGTCTTCACGCCATAGTTCTCTTCATTAAACTTGAACATCTCATTGGGATCCCAGCCATTAGACTGCAACAAGGACAAGTATTAGATACAGGCTCTGCAGAGCCCCCCAGCGCTGAGCGCCAAGCAGCAGAAAGGATCTGGGTACCCCAGAGCCCTCTCCCCATGCTAACCCCTGCCCACCTCACCCCAGGCCCTGAATGCAAGGAGGAGCGAAGTCTTACCATGTCAGACTCCAGGTCGTAGTCGTCACTGTTGCTGTCCCCTCCTTCCCAGCGCTGCAGCACCTTCTCTTTGTGCTCCCCGTTAACCTTGGAGTTCATGGCGATGGCAGAGTCCGTGAACTTGTCTAGGAGCAGACAATGGGCCATAAGGTCTGCCACCCCCTCTGGGCGACCCCCCAGCCCCAAGCGGGAACAGGCCCCATCTAGAGGGCCAGCATTACCTTTGGTGGCGTAATTGAAATCAACATTACGGAAATGCACCAGCATGACATCGGTGGGCTTGAAGACCATGGTGTCCACAATGTCCTCCCGCTTAGGTCCCACCAGTTGATCTGGGGTCTTCCTGTGCACCGCATCCACAGCAAGCTCGAACTGCAAACAGCCACCATTACTGCACATTGTGCCCCTGCCCCAAGAACCGGCCTCCCGCTGCCATGGGGGACCCCACATGTTCACCACAGAGCTCAGACGCTCTGCGCCCTGCCACAAGAACCGGCCTCCCACTGCCATGGGGGACCCCACATGTTCACCACAGAGCTCAGACGCTCTGCGCCATGTCCCAGGAGCCAGCCTCCCGCTACCATGGAGGACCCCACGGTTACTCCTGGGGGAATTCTGTGCCACTGCAGAATGCAGAATTTCCTGTTTGCCCCGCAGAATTTCAGGCCACTGGTCTCTGCAGAGCTCAGATTGCAGTGAGCGGAGCGCCCAGCCCAGCTGGGTTGGAAGCTGCATGCTTTTTGATCCTCATTTTTGCAGGGACTGGAGCGTGCATGGGACAACCCAGCCAGCTCTGGCAAAGGGTAAGGAAGGGCACGGCCGCACCACAACATGTGCCCCGGTGGGACAGTAAAGAAGTTGGGGGGAGTAAAGGCTCTGGAGGGACTGCTGTCTGGGCTGGGGGTTGCCCCGTGGTTCAGCTCTGGGGGGAAGGGGGTGTGGGTGTCTGGGCTCTGGGGACCCAACAGCTCCCTCCAGCCCCCCAATCTGGAACTGGGTTGTTGTAGGGGTTTCTTTAACTATTTACTCCTGGGGGAATCTTTTTTGCTGTTGTCTGTATTGTTGACAGGTAAGGTATTTTGATCATATTGTGTTATTTTGACAAATAAAATATACAGAATTTTAAAATATTGTGCACAGAATTTTTTTGGCGCAGAATTCCCCCATGAGTAACATGTTAACCACTGAGCTTAGATGCTCTGTGCCATGTCCCAAGAGCCAGGCCTGCCACTGCCCAGGGGGACCCCAGATGTTCACCATGGAACTCAGACACTGTGTGCCCTGTCCCAAGAGCCTGTCTCCTGCTTCCCAGAGGACTGGCCAGCCACGGGGACCCCAGCATTTCACTATCCCCCCCGACACTTACCTTAGAGCTGAGGGTTTTAAAAATCCCCTCAAAGGTGCTGCCATTTTTCACATTCACATCACACGTGGAGCCCTGGGGACAGAGCCAGAGATTAGCACTGGCTGGGAAAGCACATACCACAGGGTCCAAGGTTCCCTCCAGTAGAGCACAATCTGTTTCTCCTTCACACCATCCCCACCCCCACTGCAGCTCCCAGGGTCCCCCGGCCCACCCCCCAGAACTGGGAGAAGAGAGGAGATGCCCGAAGGGAATCACTCTGGGAAGCAGCACACTCTCTCATTGGCACCTGTTACACAGGGTCCTACTAGACTCACGGCTGCCCAGCACGCCAGAGGCTCGTACTATCCTAGCCCAGGCAGCACCACTCAGCTGGGAGCCCACCACTGTGACCCACTGAGAAGGCAAGAACTGCCAGAGCCCAGGGGCAGCCTGCAGACTGAGATGGGGTGAGACCTTTGGCTGTGAAACTCCCAGACCACCCCCAAGAACTTCTCTTTCTACAGCAGGACGCACACTGCAGCCGGTGACCTCTCCCCAGTCTCTCTGAGGACAGTGGCAAGTGTGTGTGTGTGGGGGGGGTGGGGGGGGGGGGGTGGGATCCAGGCCTCCTGCACAGGAATCCGTTTTTGGATGCTGTATGCCGCGCGTCGATGCTCTGATGCCCAGGTCCACCCCCCAGCAGAAAATACCCCACGCCGCCCCTCTCTCTCCAGATCCCCCCCCCACACACACACTCCCATGGACATGTCCTGCTGGATGACACACACACCCCTTCACCTCCCTCCCTAGTTCCCAACTCAAAGTCCAATGCTGGGAACAGGGAGTTTCTGAGAGAGGGGACAGTATGACTGTCCTCCCCCCAAAGCCAGAAACTCCTCCCCGCCCCCGAGACCCTTGCAACAGCCTGCTCCTGAATGGACCATGCTAGGCAACCCCCTCAGCATTGGAACAGGAACTGACAGCACTTACCACGACAGCCGTCAGGAAATGCAGCATTCGAGAATTGTTATAGACACCTTCGAACACCTATCATTAACACAGTGAGATGAACCCATCAACAAGGAGCAGTGAATACACAACCTTCATCCCCCAGGCTTCCCCTGTATGCACCGCCCTCAGCACCCAGGTTAGGAGCCAGGGCAGTTACCAGGATGAGTGGTGTACTAACAGCAATCACCTCTGTGATGCTACACTTACAGGGCATGCTTGGGGTACGACTCCAGGGCCAGCCACGTGCTGCTGTGTGGAGACGCAGGCTTGGGTCCTGAACGACCCCCAAACTTTGGAGCCTTGAGCTCATGCCAACCCCATCGGCACCAGCAGGCCCAGAGTGAGCCTGCCCCCTCTTTTCCAGGAGGAGCCAATCCAAGGATTCACAGATCTTAAGGCCAGAATGATCAAGCCTGGCCTCCTGCGTAACCCAAGCCAGAGAATCTCACCCAGCAACCCCAGCACATGGCCCAGTGAGAGGGAAGAGACAGCACTGCAGGGAAACCTCCTCCAAGGTGGATCTGAGAGAGAGACAGCTGGATGTCAGAGTCCCACTGGCGACTCTGTACTCCCACTAGCACTGCAATGCCCCTGAAGCTGTGCCTTATGCACCGCCCCTCTGCCCCCCATCCTGCTACAGGGACTGAGCGAACAGCTCTGCTGAGGGTAAATTCTGGCTGCACTTGTTACTGCAGAGACACACGGCAGAGGATCCAACTTCAGGGAACCAGAGAACACATCTTTGGGCTTGGAACGAGACCATGAACCTGAAGCAGAACATCTCTTCTAAAGCAGCTTTTCAGAGCAGAACACACACACCCTCCCCGCAGTGATGGGAAGCCAATGGGGAGGTGTTCAGCTGCATACTTGGAGTGAAGGGGAGGGACCAACTTAAAAGCACAGATACCCTGGGGACTGAGAAGGCAATTATGGGACCTTTCACCTCTAGAGTTCCAATCTGGCCCTGGGTTGGAGGAATAAATTGGCTCAGAAGATATCAGGGAAGGAGATATGGGACTTTCCCCTCCACAGGGCACTAGCTCCAATCTGGACTGACTGGCTCAGTGGGTGAGGAATGGCATCTGTCTGGCTCCATCTTGCTCCAGGCCCCAAGGGAACTGTCTGGCTCACTGGGGACTCCTATCACACTAGTGTCCCTTGAGATCAAAGGGAAGCAAGTGCTACCAAAACACTATGAGACACACTCATTAAGATCTGGGCCACAAGGAAGCAGTTAAAGGTCAGAGTGCTGGGTGGCAGGTCGGATCCCTCTCTTCTCTAGTACGCATTTTTGGGAAACATTTAAACTTGAATTACGATGCAGAAAGTAGGAAATGCCAGGCAAGTCCGGCAGAAGCCTGTGGGAAGAGCAGTACGGAGACGCTATTGTCTGAGGCATTAACGGAGGCCAACACAAGCATCTCCAGCCCATGCCATGTTCTCAAGAAAGAGGAAGGGCCTGCCCAGCCACCCGCGGCTGCTGCGGAGGAAAAGAGGCTCTCGACCAGGAAGTCAGTACAACAGACAGCCTGGCTCTCCTGGGAGACCAGCATCAGGTTCCCCCCTCTCCCCTTTAGACAGAGCCTCAGGTACTTACTGGAGACTGGGGAGGCCCCTTCCCTGTGCTCTGCCCCCTGAAAACAAATCACAGGTAGAGCTAGTTACAGTAGCACTGCGCCGCCGGGCCTGACACCCCCCCACCCACCCCGCTCCGCGAGGGGCCCGCGCCAGGCCCCACAGGCTGCGCCCTCCTGGCAGGGCTCACCAGGCTGGCAGCCCGGACGCCTGGGTCCCCTCCGTGGCTCTGGGCGGGGAGGGTGTTCTGGTGGGGAGAGGCGCTGGCAGCCCGGACGCCTGGGTCCCAACCCTGCACTCCCAGAACTCGGGGGGGAGGGGGGTCTCCCTCTCCCTCGCGCCGCCGCCGGGCGGGGATTGGCTGCAGAACCGGCCAATCAGCACCAAGCTCGCGCTGTCCCCCACCCCACCTCCCCGCCGCGCGCGCGCGCAGTCACGGGACCCTCCCGGCGCCCCCCCGGGCCGCGACCCCTCCCCCCCGGACCCGGCTGTTACCTGGTGCCGCCGCCGCTTCCTCCGGGGCCGCCGCCTGCTCCTCCCCCCCCGCCCGGGGCCGCCGTCGCGGCCCGCCCCGCCCCGCCGCTGGGGCTGAGGCTGCCGTTGGGGCTGGGGGCGGCCCCCGGCGGGGGGGCCTTGCGGGCGGGCGGGGGCCCGGCCTGGGGCACGGGGCCGCCCGGGGGGGGCTGCGGCTGCAGCGGCTGCGGCTGCTTCAACATGGCGGCGCCGGCGCGGCCCCAGTCAACCCCGGCGGGGCGGGCGCGAGCGAATCAGCCACCCGGCGGGCGCGCGCGCGCGAGGCGGGGACGGCGCGAGGCGGTCGGCGCGGCCGTTGGCGAGCGGCGCGCGCGGGCCGCGGGGGAGGGGCGTTCGGATCGGAACCCGGCCCGAGCGGTCTCCTCGAGGCTCCCTCCGCACAATGAGCCTGTGTGGACGGAGAGGAGAAGGGGCAGCGCGGCGGGGAAGCCAGCTCAGTGCGCCTGCGCCGACGGCACCGCCAGCCGGGCACATCCGCACCGCGGTGATGGGTCGCACCACGTGATCCAAAAGCGGGAACTTTTTGATCCTTCCGCCGAGGTAAGAAGCCCATTCGCGGCCGCTGCGCACGCGCCGCACCACAGAGCGGAAGGGAGGGAATGGTGCTGCCTCGGTACGCATGCGCGAGGTGTGACAGGGTCTGCGGGCCCGCTACGCGTTTGAGGAAACCTTCCGGCGGCCCTCGGCTTGTGCGCCTGCGTACAGCGTCACGTAGCCGGGGGGAGGGAGCAAGCACCACCGCCTCTGCGCGTGCGCGTCCCTCCCAAAGACCTTCCGCCCCACGCTGCGCATGTGCCTCCTTGGGAGGGAACTTGCCGAAGTTGGGGGCAGGTAAAGCTGAGAGCGCAGGCGCAGAGTGATCCCTCCGCCGGACCGCCTCACAGAGGGGACGGGAGAATGAGTCCCGGCTCCTGCCCGCGCAACCTGAACACCCCCCCCGTGACGTGTACATGTAACCCTGGTTACATAGACACCCTGTGCCCTCGGAGGGGCAGGTGGGGGGTGGAGCTGGGGCAGGGGGCAGGCGGGGGAGGGCGGCAGAGGGGCACGTATGGGGGGTGGAGCTGGGGGAGGGCGGCAGAGGGGCACGTGTGGGGGGTGGAGCTGGGGGAGGGGGGCAGAAGGGTACATGTGGGGGGTGGAGCTGGGGGAGGGGGGCAGAGGGGCGGGTGGGGGATGGAGCTGGGCCAGGGGGCAGGCGGGGGAGGGGGCAGAGGGATACGTGTGGGGGGTGGAGTTGGGCCAGGGGGGAGGGCGGCAGAGGGGCACGTGGGGGGTGGAGTTGGGGGAGGGGGCAGAGGGGCACGTGAGGGGTGGAGCTGGGGGAGGGGGGCAGAAGGGTACATGTGGGGGGTGGAGCTGGGCTAGGGGGCAGAGCATCCGGTGGGAGGTGGAGTTGGGGGAGGGGGGCAGAAGGGCACGTGTGGGGGCCAGAAGATATTTGAGATGGTCACAGATTGCCATGCCAGAACAGACCCTGCAATTATTTCCTCTGACCTCCTGTATCACAGGCCATAGGACTGCCTTGAATTAATGCCTATTTGAACTAGATCAGCTCTTTAAGAAAAATATCCAGTCTTGATTTAAAAGCTGCCAGTGGAGTAGAATCGGTCAGGACCCTTGGGAAACTGACCCAGTTGTTAATTACCCTCCCTGTTAAAAGTTCACACCTCACTTCTAGCCAATCTAAGGCCATGGTTACGCTGGCAGAGTTTTTTTTCACCGAAAGTTTTGTCAATGATCAAAAAGCGCTAAAAGAAAATTGTTGTTTCATGTTGTCTTCCTCTGTCAGCAGAGCGCATCCACACTGGGGGCAGTAGCATCAACAAAGCAATGCATTGTGGGGAGCTACCCCTCAGTTCAGCTCTCCACCTTCAAGTTTTGCAAGGAAGTACTTGTGATTTTTGTGGCCTAGGACTCAATGTAAGCAAATGATTAAACTGCTTGTTTACTTGTTGCTGCCATCTCCTGTCACAATTTCCAGGAAACAAATAAAAAGTGCTTATCATTCAAAAAATTTTGCTTTTATTGCACAAAAAACTACACCAGCACACACACACGCTTTGGGGAGGGGGAAGAGGTACTGGGGAGGGCTGACTTTCAGAGTTGTGTGTTAGTCCAGCTATCATTTGAAAAGGTGTCCGTGGGGATGGAGTGAACAGGAAAACGAGAAGTCCCAGACTGTGGAAAGGAATTTGCGGGTGGAGTTTGGGGAGGGCATGGGAAAGAGTTCTGAATGTGCTGAAGGGAAGGGCAGGCACCCATCTGCTCAGTCTGGAGTATTATGAGGGACCGAAGCATCTCAGTTTGCTTCTCCATAACTTTAATCATCCTCTCCATTGCATCCCTAATGAAAGCCTCATTTTCTTTTCTGTCCAGCCTTTCCATTTCCCTTCACTGCCTGCGTTCCCTCTTTTCTGCATCTGATTATTGCAGCACCTCCTGGAACATGTCTTCCTTGCTCCATCTTGGATGCTTTCTTATCTGGTGGAGGTGCTCTGCCGGTGTGTAGGGGATGCCTCTGAAGGCCACATCTGCAGAAGCACAAGGAACAATACACAGAAGCATGATTAAATATGCACACAGCATTGAAACAGTACAGTAAAATACACCTCTAGTAACATACCAATCACTTTCTCACTGACCAAATGCCAGCCAACAGCCCAAACGTGGTGAGTGTACCCTGGGGCAGGGGGCATTGTATGTGGGGAGAAAATCAATATGAAACGGTTGTGGTACAATTGACTAGGGACAATATTCTAAATTTTCCAACCTTTTCCACGGGGGGGGCTCATACCAGCTATCTCACTCCTGAGGGTAAGCAGGGAAGCAAGGGTGCATCTACTACACGCTTGTGGCTTCCGCCCCGATCCCTATGCTGCTCACCTGGGTGCCCCTTTGTCCCTGCACAAGTGATTGCAGAACGGCGTGGGAAAGTTTCCTTCAATGGGGGAAGGAACAAAGCAGCTCTGCCAAGAAACCTTCAACAGAGGATTGCCAAGTATCTCCATCGTACTGCTTAGCTGCACAGGGAAATGTCTAGCACACAGAAACATAGCCATTTCTATGCCCTCAACCCACCTCAGCCCTTCACAAAGCAAAACCACTTATCAGGGGGTCTCTGCTCCTGCTTCTTGCTCGCTGCAGTGTGACTGCCAAGACTGGCTAGATATCTTTGGAGTGGAGAACAGCTCCTGACTGGACGCACCAAGCTTTGAGAAATCTGCCTGTAGGTATCAAAAGTCCTATGGCTGGAGTGCAGCTGTGACTGCACAGCCTCCTCTCCCCAAATACTCAGCAGCAGGGCCAGCTCCAGGCACCAGCTTACCAAGCAGGTGCTTGGGGTGGCCACTTCAAGAGGGGCGGCACATCCAGCTGTTCGGCGGCAATTCGGCGGATGGTTCCTCACTCCTGCTCGGAGCGAAGAACCTCCCGCTGAATTGCCGCCGCACATTGCAATCACGGCTTTTTTTTTTTTGTTTGGCTACTTGGGGCAGCCAAAACCCTGGAGCCGGCCCTGCTCAGCAGATCCACATTGGTCCAAACGGGAGAGCGTTTGCCGCATGGAACCGCCATGGTCAGCTGGGAAGATATGATGTGATGTGAGCTGTCCACACCAAGCAAACAGGAAGTGGAATTTCAAAATTTCCCAGGCCTTTAAAGGAGGAGCGGTGGACAGTTGCTTACCTGGCTGCAGGGTAGTGGAATTGGAACTGCTGATCAGAGCGGTCAGGATGGGCATTGTGGGACACCTTCTGGAGGCCAGGTGATAAAAATCAAGCGTGGTGTCTACACTGGCACTTTGGTGACAATACTTTTGTTAAAAGGCCCTATGACTCTCGTTTAGGTGGTTTTATTTTGTCACCAAAACTGAAGAGTTTTGTCACCGAAAGTGGCCTTGCAGTATTGTTTCATCACCAAAAGCTGCCTTTTGGCAAAAAACAAAAAAACTCTGCAGTATAGACAAGGCCTAACTGCAGTTTCATGTCATTGCCTCTTCTCTGCTAAACTGAAGAGCTCTCTGTTATTAAATTTCTATTCCCCACGTAGGTACTTATAGACTGTGTTCATGTCACCCTCTTTGTTAAGCTCACTAGATTTAGTTCCTGGAGTCTGTACTATAAGGCGTGTTTTCGAATCCTTTTATCATTCTTGTGGCTCTTTTCTGAACCTTTGCTAATTTATCAACATCCTTTCTGAATTGTTGGCACCAGGACTGGACACAAGATTCGAGCAGTAGTTGCATCAGTACCAAATACAAAGGTAATATAACTAGTCTACTCCGACTCGATATTCCCATTTATACATTCAGGGATCACATTAACCCTTTTAGTCACAGCATTGCACTGGGAGTTCATGTCTGAATGATTGTCCATCATGACACCCAAATCTTTTCAGGGTCATTGCTTCTCAGGATAGAGTCCCCTATCCTGTAACCACAGCCTATATTATTTGTTCCCAGATGTCTGACTTTATATTTGGCCATATTAAAATGCATATTGTTTGCTTGTGCTCAGCTGATCAAGCAATCCAGATAGCTCTGCATCAGGTGACCTGTCCTCGTCAGCTGCACTGGTGCTTTTATATTCTCTTCGAGGTCATTGATAAAAATGTTATAGTGCAGGGCCAGGAACTGATCCCTGCAGGGGCCACTGGAAACAGACCTTCCCCCTATACAATTATATTTTGAGGCCTATCAGTAAGCAAACTTTTAATCCATTTCATGTGTGCCATGTTGATTTTGTATTGTTCTAGTTTCTTAATCAAAATGTCCTGCAATACCTAGTCAAATACCTTACAGAGGTTTAAGTATATTAAATCAACAGTGACTTATATCAAACTTGTAATCTCATGAAAGAAAGCAATAAATTAGTTGACAGGATTTGTTTTCCATAAACCCATGTTGATTGCCATTAATTATGTTACCTCCTTTAATTCTTTATTCATAATAGAGGCCTTTATCAGCTGCTCCATTATTTTGCCTTGCATCGTCAGGCTGACAGGCCTATAACTACACCTCTACCCCGATAGAAAGCTGTCCTCGGGAGCCAAAAAATCTTACTGCGTTATAGGTGAAACCGTGTTATATTGAACTTGCTTTGATCCGCCGGAGTGCGCAGCCCCGCCCCCCCGGAGAGCTGCTTTATCGCGTTATATCCGAATTAGTGTTATATCGGGTCGCGTTATATCAGGGTAGAGGTGTAACTTGGTCATGGCATTTACCCTTTATAAATATTGGCACATTATTAGTTGAAAAATCAATATTAATGGCTCAACTAACTCCTTGGATAGCTCTTTTAAAACTCTTGGTTGCAAGTTCTCTAGACATGCTGATTTAAAAATGTCTAAGAGTTTAACATCTTCTGGAATTACTGTTGGAATATGCAGTATTTCATCATCATGTGCCAATCGTGGGGTGTTACGTAGATCCCAATCCTTGATATTCCCGCCACAGACTTATTATTAGCATGAACAATTATTTTGATTAATTACCATCACCCACCCCCATGCGGCTATTATAATCACACACACCCCTGCCCCTGGGCCTGACCCCATCACTCCCCGCTTCTTCTTAAAACAGCATTTGAGTCCCGCTGGCTTGCAGCACAAACTGATCCACTGTGAGGAAGCCTGGGATGTGTTTTTAACTCTCCTTCATGTCGCTCAGGATGTCCTCATTTTCCGAACAAATATTGAATCTCTTTTTCAAGCCTGCAGAACTCAGGGCTGTCTTTTGGTTAATTGTGCTTTGTGTGGCACAGGGAAGTGAGAGGGGGACATACCCTCAGCCCTCAACATGAACTGCCAGCACAAGGCTGGGGCAAAAGGGGCTGAGGCAGTCTTGGATGTATAAACGGGAGTAGCGTGTAAGGAAAAGGAGGGGCGGGGTTACCTGTATACTGGATACTGCATCCAGGGCTGGTGTCCAGATTTTAAAAGGATGTTGAAAAATTGGGGAGGATGCAGAATAAAACCACAAAAATTATTTGAGGCCTTTGAGGGAGAGCCTTAATGAACTCAGTCTGTTCCACTTATCCAAAATCAGATTGAGAGATGACAGGATTATGGTGCAGCAGGACCTTCAGGGGACAAAATACCAGGTACTAAAGGACTCTTTACTCTAGCAGAGACAGGCAGAACAAGAACCACTGGCTGGAAGCGGAAGCCAGTTGAATTCCAATGAGAAATAATCACCCTCACAGGTATAAATGTGTGCCTTACTCACTGGAACAAACTCCCAAAGGAAGGGGTGGATTCTGCATCTCTTGATGTTTCCAGATCCAGGCTGGAGACCTTTCTGGAAAATGCTTTAGCCGAACCCCTCCTGCACCCTGCCCCCCAACTCCCTGCCCTGAGCCCCTTCCCACAACCCAACTCCCTGCTGCACACCAACCCTGAGCTCCCGCTGCATCCCGCACCTTTCCGGCACCCCAACCCCCTGCCCTGAGCCCTCTGTCGCACCCCACACCCCTCCTGCACCCCAACTCCCTGCCCCGAGCCCCTTCCTGCACCCCAACTCCCTGCCACACCCCAACCCTGAGCCCCCGCCACATCCCGCACCCCAACTCCCTGCCACACCCCAACCCTGAGCCCTGTCGCACCCCACACCCCTCCTGCACCCCAACTCCCTGCCCTGAGCACCTTCCTGCACCCCAACTGCCTGCCGCACCCTGCAACCCAACTCCCTGCCCTGAGCACCTTCCTGCACCTCGCACCCCTCCTGCACCCCAACTCCTTGCCCTGAGCCCCTTCCCGCACCCAACTCCCTGCCACACCCCAACCCTGAGCCCCCTGTTGCACCCCACACCCCTCCTGCACTCCAACACCTTGCCCTGAGCCCCTTCCCGCACCCAACTCCCTGCCACACCCCAACCCTGAGCCCCCTGTTGCACCCCACACCCCTCCTGCACCCCAACTCCCTGCCCTGAGCCCCATCCCGCACCCCAACCCCCTGCCCTGAGCCCCCTGCCACACCCCTCCGGCACCCCAAATCCCTGCCGCACCCCACACCCCTCCTGCACCCCAACTCCCTACCCTGGGCACCTTCCTGCACCCCAACTGCCTGCCGCACCTTGCACCCCAACTCCCTGCCCTGAGCCCCCTGCTGCACCCCACACCCCTCCTGCACCCCAACTCCCTGCCCTGAGCCCCCTGCCGCATCCCACACCCCTCCTGCACCCCAACTCCCTGCCCTGAGCCCCCTGCTGCACCCCACACCCCTCCTGCACCCCAACTCCCTGCCCTGAGCCCCCTGCCGCATCCCTCCTGCACCGCAACTCTCTGCCTTGAACTCCCTGCTGCACCTCGCACCCCTCCTGCACCCCAACCCCCTGCCCTGAGCCCCATCCCACACCCCAACCCCCTGCCCTGAGCTCCTTCCTGCTCACCACACCCCCTCCCATACCCCACACCCCAACCCCCTGCCCCAGCCCTGCATGCAATTTCCCACCCAGATGTGGCCCTCTGGCCAAAAAGTTTGCCCACCCCTGATCTATAAGTACCTACATAGGGAACAGAGATTTGATAGTACAGGTCTGTTGAATCTTACGCGCATTTAACATGCGCGATTTCAGCTTTACGCGGTCGGCAAAAACAAAAAGAAAAAAAGAGAAATATAACAATTTGAATACTGTACCTGTAGTGCGGGCGATTCCACCCACCATTCAACTCAATGTAATTTTGACTATATGCGGTTTTCGCTTTCGCGCTAACCGCGGAACAGAACCCCCACATAAGATGAGACTCGCCTGTAGAAGGCTCTTCAATCTAGCAGACGTATGGTACGTCTTCACTACCAGCTGTATCGGCGGGTAGCAATCGATTTATCCGGGATCGATATATCACATCTCGTTAAGACGCGATATATCGATCCCCGAACGCGCTCACCGTCGACTCCGGAACTCCACCAGAGTGAGCGGCAGTAGCGCAGTCGATGGGGGAGCCGCGGCCGTCGATCCCGCACCGTGTGGACCCCAGGTAATTCGATCCAAGATACTTTGACTTCAGCTACGCTATTCACGTAGCTGAAGTTGCGTATCTTGGATCGATTCCCCCCCCCCCCCCCCCAGTGTAGACCAGCCCAGAGATGTAACATGATGCAGTGTCTGGAAGCTGAAATTAGACAAATTCAGATTGGAAATAAGATGCAAGTTTTTACCAGGGAACAATTTAGCAGGGCTGTGACAGCGATTTCTAAATCAAGATTGGATGTTTTGCTAAAAGATCTATTCCAGTTCAAACAGGAATTAACTCAAGAGAAGTCCTATGGCCCGTGTTATACAGGAGGTCAGACTAGATCATCACAGCAGGTTTTTCTGGGTTTATCCAGCCCACCCTACTGTACACTGAACCAAACAGGATCTTCCAGTTGATGCGGTGGCCAACAGGGCAAACATGATCATGGATATATAAACAGGGAAGTATCAAGTAGGAGCTGGGAAGGGGAGTTACAGCATCAGTGAGATCATTACTGAATACTGTGTCTAGTTCGGGTGTCCAGACTTCAAAAAGGATGTTGATAAATTGGAAAGGGTTCAGAAAATTCACAAGATCAACGCATGGTCTGGAAAACCTGCCTCACAGAGAGACACTGAAAAAGCACAAATTATTTAGCTTATAGAAGAGAAGGTTAAGAGGTGACATAGACTCAGCCTTTAAGATAGGGTTACCATATTTAAAAAATAAAAAAAAAAGAGGACACTCCACGGGCCCTGGCCCCACGCCTTTCCCACCCCCCAGCCCTGCCCCAACTCCGCCCCTTCCCCAAAGTCCCCGCCCTAACTCCCCCTCCTCCCTCCCAGCCACGCGAAAAGGGCTGCCCAAGCGCTACCGGCTTCACAGTTTGCCGGGCAGCCTCCAGACCCTGCGCCCCCGGCCGGCACTTCCCCAGCGCAGCTGGAGCCCGGGAGGGGAAGCGCCCAGCCGGGGGCGCAGGGTCTGGAGGCTGCCCAGAAAAACCGTGAAGCCGGTAGCGCTCGGGCTTCGGGCAGCCCCCTTGCCTCCAGACCCTGCGCCCCCGGCCGGGCACTTCCCCTCCCGGGCTTCAGCTGCTCTGCTCCTCCCCTGACTCAGACTTCGGCTCTGTTTAAGAGCCAAGCTGCCCGAGCC
Organism: Chrysemys picta bellii; assembly: GCF_011386835.1. Taxonomy (NCBI): domain Eukaryota; kingdom Metazoa; phylum Chordata; order Testudines; family Emydidae; genus Chrysemys; species Chrysemys picta. The sequence goes on from NC_088794.1 coordinate 1,625,200, forward strand.
AGCGCTACCGGCTTCGGGCAGCCCCCTTACCTCCAGACCCTGTGCTGCCGGAGCAGAGCAGCCGGAGCCCCGGAAGGGAAGTGCCTGGCCGGTGGCTCGGGGTCCGGAGGCTGCCCAAAGCTGGTAGCGCTGGCTCGGGCAGCTTGGCTCTTAAACATAGCTGAAGTCTGAGTCGGGGAGGAGCAGAGCAGCCGTGGGAGAGGAAGTGCCCGGCCGGTATTTTTCCCGGACATGTTCGGCTTTTTGGCAATTCCCCCGGACGGGGGTTTGATTGCCGAAAAGCCGGACATGTCAGGGAAAAACTGGACGTTTGGTAACCCTATTTAAGGTCAGAAGGGACTACTGTGATCATCTAGTCTGACGTCCTGCACACTGCTGTTACTGACATGTTGGGCCTACATCGGGAGGCAGTTTCTCATAGCAGAGGGCTCTTTAATTCAGCACCTAGACGCTGGAGCGGGACACATTCATACTGAAAGTAAGGCACAAGTTTTTAATGGTGATGATAATTAATCATTGGAACAATTCACTTAAGGATGGGCTGGATTCTTCATCCCTTGAAGTATTTAAATCAAGCCTGGATGGCTCCTGCTACAATTAAGGCACAAATCAGGGACACTCCGTTTCCAGCGCCACCTAAATCAAGACAGCCACCCCAAAACCAACTCAATCCAAAGCTTTAGCAACATGGACCTGCAAGACAACTGACCACACCTCCCCAGCTGAAAATGACAACAGGTGTGTGACAAACATGCAGGCCCCAGGAGGCATTTGTGTGGGGCCCACAGGTGTATTCAGATTCTCCTGACCCTCAGCTTACAGTTAAAGAGTAAGTGGCTAAGCCTCATGGCTGTAGCGATAACCTTCCAAAAACAACCTGAGGGTAACCAATGCTACCTGAGTCCATCTCTTGGAGACGGAGGAGCTGCCACAAGTGTGACTAACAGCACCACTGCCCTGAGTCTGCAGAGAGCCTGAGCCCATCGCTCTGCGCTGCAAACTCCCCTGGCCCTTATTAATCTGATTGGCGCCTCAGCTCTACTGCCCCAGGCTGGTGCATCAGCTGTAATGGGGGCAGGGGGGCCTTTGGGGTTTGAAGTATCAGGGGTTAGCCGCGTTAGTCTGTATCCACAAAAATGAGGGGTCCGGTGGCATCTTAAAGCCTAACCGATTTATTTGGGCATCCGCTTTCGTGGGTAAAACCCACTTCTTCAGATACCCACGAAAGCGGATGCCCAAATAAATCGGTTTGTCTTTAAGGTGCCACCAGCCTCCTGGCTGGTTTGGGGCGTGGGAGCTGCACGGGGGAGGCAGCGGGGTGGGGGTGGGGAGGGAGGCAGTGGGGAGGGAGGGGCAGAGGCGGGAAGGGGGCGGGGCTAGGACGAGGCCCGTTCCCTGCCCCCCCATGGCCCGGCGGGCAGTCGCTCCTGCAGGGGACGCGCGAGCAGCGCGCGGCGCTCTGTCCCCGCGTGGGCTGGGCTCTATGGCAGGCGCCGTTCCATTCCCGCTGTCCGCCAGCACTTGAGGTTTATGGGGAGCGGCCGCTCTAGCTCGTTCGCTCTATGGTGTTTGCTGTTCGTGAGATTCCTTCTAGCCTGACTTCCCTGCCTCTATGGTACAAGTGTGGCGCTGTAGGCAGTTCTCGTCCCTCCAGCCCCTCATCTCTATGGTGCGGATCGCCCATAGGAGGCGCTCTGGCGTAGCCCCTCTACCACTCTATGATCTGTAAAAAGCAACAACGAGGCCTGTGGCCGCTGATAGAGGAACCGGGTGTTGGAGCCTGAGCTTGCGTGGGCGCATGCGCGCCTGGCGAAGTGGGACTTCACCCGCCAACGCTCCGGCCCCGGCACGGCTGTTAGTCTGTGCGGTGCCGCAGGACTCGTTCCAGCGCCAGAGTCACCCGGCGCCTCTGAGCTATGGTATTTGCCACCCGCAGCTGTCGCTCTAGCGAACGAGTCTCCTCTCTATGGTAACTCTGCCCGCAGGAGTCGCTCTAGGCAGCCGGACTCTGCCCCGCTGTGGTATCGCCGCTCTAGTCTCAGTCTAACTGTAGTCTATGGTTTTATGCCGGCTGCACGAATCGCTCTAGCCCGTAACCGCCTCCTCTCTATGGTGCTGTTGTTGCGCAGCCGCTCTAGTCCCGCTCTCTGTGGGATGGGGTTTCCGGTTACTTCCCGGAAGCGGAAGCCTAGACCTGCGACGTAGGGACGGAACACCCGGAAGCGGAAGTGACGAAAACAGGGCCCTGTCCCCTCTTCGCTGTAACGGAGACAGACTCGGAAGCTGCCGCTGCCGAGACTCGGGAGGAGCCGGAGCCGCCTGGCGGGATGGTGAGACTCGGCCCGGTCCGGCCCCTGCGACCCCGCCTGGGCTCCCGTTGGGCCCCGACCCCGGCCTGGTGCGGCTGGAGCTGGGCAGGGACCCTCCCCCCCCCTCCCCCCCCGCCCCCCGCTCAGCTGCTTCCCCGTCGCGCGGCCAGTTCCGTCACTGGCTGCAGCTGTGGGTTGAACTGGGAACAGCCGCTTGCAGGGTGACAGCCTGACACCCCTGCACAGGGTGACACCGGCGACAGCCTGACACCCCTGCACAGGGTGACACCGGCGACACCAGCTACAGCCTGACACTCACGTGCAGGGTGACACCAGTGACAGCCTGACACCCCTGCACAGGGTGACAGCAGTGACACCTGTTACAGCTGACACCAGTGACAGCTGTGACAGCCAGGTGACAGTCGTGCACAGGGTGACAGCCTGTCACCTGAGCCAGACTGGCAGGTGGGGAACGTGGGGACAAAGAGCAGTTCCCTTACCTGGCTGCAGTTTGTTACCACAGCGTCGGCGCATCCGTTTCTGCAACGTTGGCCAACCTAATAATTTCCAATTGTGACTTGTAGACAAGGTGTGAGTGAGCTCCCCTCTGACAGCTGGTGATGAGCTGGGGAGAGAAAAAGGCTTCAGGCCCAGATTGTATTTACATGAACACATCCACTCTGCCTTGGTATCCAGCAGACAGAGCTGTGCTGCCCAACTGATCAAGTTTGTCTGGTGTTGGGTTACAGCAGGAGTCATTAAATGTTGTTATTGTAGGAGTAAAGGGCAACAGAACTGCGCTTAGCCTGTCCTGATTGAGGGGGTTACCCTCAGCCCTGGCACCTCTAGACTTGGCAGTTCATAGCCCCAGGGCCTCTGGGTTTGCCACATCAATGATTAATGTAAAAAACTTGCTGGAGCCCTGGCACTTAATTGTTGGAACCCCAGCACCTTTTTCATTACAAATTAAGCATTGCTCACCGTCAGCTGAACTGCACTCGGTAAGCAGGGGGTTGGATGCCAGATCCCAGCGTAGAGAAAGGGTGGGGGACAGGTGTTTTGCTTGGTGGTGTCAACTCTGCCTAAGAGTCACAGGCGCCATTTGACCTGCCCCTCGCCCTGGTTTAAGGATAGAGCTGATTAGACTCCATAGTCTTTTGGTTTTTTAAGTGACCACTGATAATCTAAGGGCGTAGACTTGTTGCAGGACAGCATTTCTGTGGAAGACCCTGTCCAGGCTGCACTAGCAGTGAGGTTCCCCACTGAGAGTTGGTGGAACCTCAAGAGACCAACTCGCAGAGTTCACAGTGGGAGGTGACGGCGTAGGGCCATTGGCAGTGGAGTGAATGGTGGCATGACAAACAGCCAGAGCGAGCAGCCGGAGCAAGTGGCGAGCGTCTGGAGGAAAGAACAAGGTGCCTTCTCCCCCCCAACCTCCCCCCGCAGGGTGGGAGGTGAACTCACATGAAAGCACCTCTGAACTCTGTGTCTCCACTGACCAAGGACAACAGCTATGAGTGGGGTGCAGTGGAGGGAGAAGGGAGGAGTACATTAAAGGAACATTTGTTTGTTGGACTACGTTTTAGTGACTTTGCTCCCAAATGCTAGATTTGTGACTGGGAAACTAATATAAATATACATTTCCTAGTAGGCCAAGATTTTTAAAATGCATTATTTGCCAAAGTAATTATCTCACATTGTTGCTATCTTGAGAGATCACTATCTTGGGGAATTTTAGTACTAAACATTTGTATTGTTATATTATAATTCATTTTACGTAAGAACGGTCATACTGGGTCAGACCAATTGTCCATCTAGCCCAGTATCCTGTCATCTGACAGTGTCCGATGCCAGGTGCCCCAGAGGGAATGAACTGAACAAGTAATCATCCAGTGATCCATCCCATGTCATCCACTCCCAGCTTCTGGTGCGCATAGACTAGGGACACTCAGAACATGATGTTGCATTCCTGCCCATCCTGGCTAATAGCCATTGATGGACTTGTCCTCCAGGAACTTACGTAGTTCTTTTTTGAACCCTCTTATAGTTTTGGCCTTCACACCATCCTCTGGCAAAGAGTTTGAAAGGTTGACTGTGCGTTGTGTGAAGAAATACTTCCTTGTGTTTGTTTGTTTTAAACCTGCTGCCTATTAATGTAATTGGGTGACCCCTAGGTCTTGTGTTATTTGAAGGGCTAAATAACACTTTCTTGTTCACTTTCTCCACACCAGTCAAGATTTTATAGACCTCTATCATATCCATTCTTAGTCATCTCTTTTCCAAGCTGAAAAGTCCCAGTCTTATTAATCTCTCCTCATATGGAATCTATTTCATACCCCTAATCATTTCAGTTCTTCTCTGTACCTTTTCCAGTTCCAATATATCTTTTTTTGACATGGGGTGACCAGAACTGCATGCAGTATTCAAGATGTGGGCATACCGTGGGTTTATATATTAAAAATGGAGGAGCTTGGTTTGCCAAACTGATCAGCAAAGCCAATGCTGACAACCTACATTAAAAGGCTGCAAAACGCCAAGCCTCTGGACTGCGTCGACATGCAGAAAGCCTTGTAAGCCAGTCACCATCAAAGCCAATTTTAGAAGAACTTAACGAGGCTTTTAAGAATTCTGGAGACACAACACAGTTTTGAGAACAAATGTGGCTGTCACAACAATCGTACTTTCTATTTAAACAAGAGATACCACACCCTGCAAACAGGAGTCCAATGTTAAATTCGTTTTCCGTTGTTAATCCTGAAGTTGGACACTGGTTCCGAACAAGACCAGCAAATGTTCGCTATCTTTCTGCAAGAAACTCAACTGGCTGGTTAGAAGCATGTGGTGCAGCAGTGAAAGGTTCAGCAGTTGAAAAAGTGAAGAACTCTCACTGCATTCAGAAAATGTGCATATGTGGCCGATGAATGAATCGATGCACATGGGCATCAATTATTAAGTCATTTTGATTATTTTCATGTCAGTAGCAGGCCAACAGCTGCATTTCTAGATGTTCAGATTATAGACGACACATCTGCTGCATCTCTGACAACCCACGTCTTAGAAGAGTTAATTGCTTGTAAATTGAACCCCAGAGAGATGGCTGCTTGTGCATTTGATGGAGCTGCAAACTTCTCTGGAAGACATAGTGGAGTATAAGCTTTGCTCAAAGGAAAGTATAACCCTAATCTCTCCTATTCACAATGCAGAGACCATCTTCTCCAACTAGCACTAGTATGAGTGCAGAATCTTCAAAAGATATTTAAAAAGCCATCAGTTTAATGTATTCATTATACTCTTCCCCCCCAGCAAGAGTCCAGAAGGACTGAATGTCTTGGAAAAAATATAAGATACAATGTGACTGAAGTTCAAATTAGTCCAACCTGGGAAAATCCGCTGGCTTTCTCATGAGTGATCCTTGGCTGTTGTCTTAAAATTACTGCAACCATTATTACTGGCTTTGGAAAGTATCTACCGAGCTAGGACAGATCTAAGTAGTGAGGCTGGTGGACAACTTTTGCTACTAAGTTTACAGAAGACTATCACCATTCTCTCTCTCTTAAGTCTACTGTTGAAACCACTTGGGTCATTAAACAATGCCATCCAGGCAGAGTAGATCTCTGTCCAGCAATAGCTGCTACGCTTGGATCAATCAAAGAGAGAGCCATTGAAAATGTACTGGAAGAAGCAAAGACTTCAGTCCAGAAGTTGACTAATGGAGGCATTTATATTGAATCCTTAAGTGAAGAAGACAAGAAGTGTTTGTTAAGACAGCTGAAAAAGTACACAGACTTGATTCTTACAAATCTACAACAGCGACTTCTGGATTCTACTCAACCTCCACGTAGCTTTTACAGATGCCTGTCTTATAAAACACCGACTGTTAAGTGAAGTGAGACACTACCAACAATGGGGCTGCCATGTGATCAGGACAGAGCAAAGAATTTGAACACAGAGTGGAATATCATACGATGAACGGACAAAGATTTGACTTCAACTTTTTCTTTTTCATCACTCGTGGCTCGACCTGATCTTTGTGCTATGTTTCCTGGGATGAAAAAAGTAGGAATACATCTCTTGCTACTCCCAATCTCAACAGCTACAGTTGAGTGTTCTTTTTCCTCGTTGAATAGACTTTTGTGTTCTGAAAGGAGTTGCCTTCTGCATAATCATGAGCATATCCTGAAGGACTGGAAGTACCGGACACATGAGAAGCCACCAAAAAATGAATGCAGTACATTTGAGAAGTTCATTAACAGAGTTGTGCAAAATTACAAGAAGAAACCAAGAAGGATGTAGAAGTCGTGCTTCATAGCAGGCTTGAGTAGCCAACTTTAATTTGTATGATGATTTTAAAACATGAGTTAAATCTAATAAAATGGTTGTGAAACATTTTTCAGTTTTTACTATGGTGCCATACAGCCCACCTTCACCCTCACAGTCTAACCTCTCATCCGCCCTCAGTCCCCTGTAAATTTGAACACCCCCACTTAATTTCAATTCCCAGGGAAAACACTGGAGCTGGGGGCCTGGCTGGGGCAGGAGCCCAGAGGAAGGAGGTTTGGGGGGCCTAAGGGGCGCTGGGGGTGGGGATCTGGCTGGGGCAGGAGCTTGAAGGAAGGAGGTTTGGGGCAACTGAGGGGCACTGAGAAGGAGGCTAAGCCTGGGCGTAAGGGGAAAGGGGGAGACAGAATGGTCATTCCCCTCAGCCTTTTTCCTTCCCACGGTGCTGTGTCTCCCCCAATCCTCTCCAGTGTTACACCCTGGAGCCACCTTCTCCCTCTTGCCACCTGGACGTCTCCCCAGCAACTCCCCTAGGCACTTCATTGCCCCTTCTTCCCAGGGGAATCCTCCAGCCCATCTTCCCCTCCTGGGGTTCATGCCCCCTTGGTGCAGTGGCCTGGGTGCAGTGCCCTCCCACATACTCCCACAGCCCAGCACCATGCTCCCCAGGGTATCTCTAGGGGCTCTCCCCAGCCCCTTCCCATCCCCCACCCTGAGGTCTCTGTGCTGTGCCCTCTTCCCACCCTAGAGTTCCACCCCCACAGGATCTTCTGTCACCTTTGCTTAGCTTCCCGGCCATGTGGTGTGTCCTGGGGCTATTTCTTCTCTCACTCTGGAGCTATGCCCCCTTTACCCATCGCTTCCTGGTGCACCCCCAAAGTCCCCCTATGGAGCTCTGCTCCCCTGGCCTCTGGGCTCACCCCACAGCGCTACATTTCCTGCTTGTCTTCTCACTCTCTGTCTCCCCCACTCTCCCAGGTGAGCACGACAGTAGCAGCAGCAGCAGCCTCCTGGTGGTCAGGATCCTGGCGCCCAGCCCCTCCCGGGGCCCCTGTCTCCTGGACAGTGGCAGCAGCATGAACGGCAGCGTGGCGCCACCGGGGGTGGTGGAGGCGGCGGCAGCACCGCTGCCCTCGCCCGGCTGGCGGGATTTCTGCGAGGCCCATGCCCGGGCAGCCGCCCTGGACTTCGCACGGCGTTTCCGCGCTTTCCTGAGCGAGAACCCCCAGTTTGCAGCACCAGGGGCTGAGGCTGCCTTCTCCCGCCGCTTTGCGGAGCACTTCGTGGAGCACTTCGAGGCCGAGGTGAGCCGGGCCTGTGCCGGCGACTCACCCCCCCGCTGCGACATCGCTCCCTTCACTGGTGCCCACCATTGCCCTGGGGGCGCCTCCTCCTCCTCCACCCGCGACCTCTCCGAGACCTGCAGCGACTCCTCGGTGGCCTCTCCGGTGGAGCCACAGCCCGGCCTGGCCTCGGGGTTGTCCAGCAGCCAGTCTCGTAGCTCTGAGGACGTCTCAGCCTCTGCCGCGACTGCCAGCACGAAGCCTAAGCTCAAGAAGCGCTTCTCCCTGCGCAACGTCAGCCGCAGTGTGCGGGGCAGCATGCGAGGCATCCTGCAGTGGAAGAGCTCAGCCGAGTCCCCCACCGAGGAGGAGGCTGGCGGGGCCAACACCAATTCCAACTCCTCAGGGGGTGGGGCCGCGGACTCCTTGCCTACCGAGCGCTGGACACACAAGTTTGAGAGGCTGCGGCTCAGCAAGGCGCCTGCCCCCAAAGTGGAACTGTCCAGTGTGCGCCGGGAGGGGCTACTCAATTATATCGTGGCCGATGACAGCGGAGGGGGGGGTGGTAGCCGGGCCCGATGGCAGAAATGCCGGCTGCTGCTGCGGAAGGCAGGCAAGGGAGAGGGCGAGGGCTACCTGCTGGAGTTCTACATCCCCCCCAAGGTGAGAGGCAGTGGGAGTTGTGTCCCATCCTGGGAGGCAGCCCCCCACCTGATGGGATTCCTCATGGGGGGGCTGCTAGTAGGGATTGGCCGGGGGAGCCTCAGGTCCGGGGTGGCAGAGAGCTGCAGTTCAGGATTAAGGAGCATTGCTAGAGCTGTACATATTGTGAGAGACGAGGTGGAATGAAAGGTGTTCTGGAGACAGGGCTTCTGGGTACCTTGCTTGGCTTTGGGAGGAGAGTGGGGGTTTAGCGGGGCACAGCAGTGGATCTTAACCTTTCCAGACTACTGTACCCTTTTCAGGAGTCTGATTTGTTTTGTGTACCCCAAGTTTTATCTCTCTTAAAAACTACTGGGCTCATATAAATATTGTACTTACATTTCAATGTATAGTGCATAGAGCAACACATCATTGGCTGTATGAAATTTTAGTTTGTACTAGGGCTGTCAAATGATTAAAAAAATTGCGAGTAATCATGAGATTAAAATTTAATCGTGATTAATTACCATTTTAATTGCGCTGCTAAACAATCATAGAATACCATTTAAATATTTTTGGATGTTTTCTACATTTTCAAATATATTGATTTCAATTACAACAGAGAATACAAAGTGTACACTGCTCACTTTATATTATATTTTATTAGAAATATTTGCACTGTAAAAAGATAAACAAAAGAAAGAGAGTATTTTTCAGTTCAGCTCATACAAGTCCTGTAGTGCAATCTCTTTATCATGAAAGGGCAACTTATGAATGTAGAATGTTTTGGTTTTGGTTTGGTTTTTTTACATAACTGCACTCAAAATGAAAGCAATGTAAAACTTTAGAGCCTACAAGTTCACTACTTCTTGTTCAGCCAATCGCTAAGAGAAACAAGTTTATTTACATTCACAGGAGATACTGCTGCCCACTTCTTATTTACAGTCACGTAAAAGTGAGAACAGGTGTTCTCATGGCACTGTTGTTGCTGGCGTTGCAAGGTATTTACATGCTAGGTATGCTAAAAATTCGTATGCCCCTTCATGCTTCGGCCACCATTCCAGAGAACATGCTTCCATGCTGATGACGGGTTTTGCTTGATAATGATCCAAAGCAGTGCAGACCAACACACGTTCATTTTCATCATCTGAGTCAGATGCCACCAACAGAAGGATGATTTTGGGGGGGTGGTTCAGGTTCTGTAGTTTCCAAATCGGAGTGTTGCTCTTTTAAGACTTCTGAAAGCAAGCACCACACCTCGTCCCTCTCAGATTTTGGACGGCACTTCAGGCTCTTAAACCTTGTGTCAAGTGCTGCAGCTGTCTTTAGAAATCTCACATTGGGACCTTCTCTGCATTTTGTCAAATCTGCAGTGAAAGTGTTCTTAAAACAAACAACGTGCTGGGTCATCATCCAAGACTGCTATAACATTAAATATCTGGCAGAACACAGGTAAAACCACAGAGCAGGAGACATACAATTCTCCCTCAAGGAGCTCAGTCACAAATTTAATTAATGCGTTATTTTTTGAACGAGCGTCGTCAGCATGGAAGCATGTCTTCTGGAATGGTTCATGAAGGGGCATATGAACGTTTAGCATATCTGGCACGTAAATACCTTGCAATGCCAGCTACAAAAGTGCCATCTGAATGCCTTCTTCTCACTGTCTGGTGACGTAAATAAGAAGCGGGCAGCATCTCCGGTAAATGTAAACAAACTTGTTTGACTTAGCGATTGACTGAACAAGAAGTAGGACTGAGTGGACTTGCTCTGGAGTTTTACACTATTTTGTGTTTGAGTGCAGTTATGTCACAATCTACATTTATCAGTTGCACTTTCACGATAAAGAGATTGCACTACAGTACTTGTATGAGATGAATTAAAAATACTATTTATTTTGTTTTTTACAGTGCAAATATTTGTAATAAAATATTTAAAGTGAGCAGTGTACGCTTTGTGTTCTGTGTTGTAATCAAAATCAATTTATTTGAAAAGGTAGAAAAACATCCAAAAGTATTTATAATAAATGTAAATTGGTATTCTATTATTCTTTATTTAGTGCAATTAAAACTGTGATTAATCACAATTAATTTGTTTAATTTGTTTTGAGTTAATCACTTGAATTAACTGCAATTAATTGACAGCCCTAGTTTGTATTGACTTCGCTAGTGCTTTTTCTGTAGCTGTTGTAAAACTAGGCAAATGTCTAGATGAGTTGATGTACCCTCTGGAAGAACTCTGCGTATCCCCAGAGGTACATATACCCCTGTTTGAGAACCACCGGGGTAGAGCGGGGGTAGGAGAGTCAGGTTGGACTCCTGGGTTCCTGATCTGGCTGTGCAGTCTTGGCAAAGTCCCTTCCCTGGGCTGCACCCTCAGTGTAACAGGTCAGTAATGACTCCTGTCCCATCACACTTGGCCTGACACAGCCCTGTGTGGGGAGGGGATGAATGGCCCGGCCCAGGGCTGGGTTGATTGCGGGTCCCATCTCACCTTGCTGTCTCTCACCTGCCCTCAGTCCACCAAGGCCCGGGTCAGCATCCTCTGCTCGGCGGTGACAGATGTGCGCACCACCACGCCGCTGGAGATGCCTGACAAGGAAAACACCTTTGTCTTAAAGGTGGGTGCGGGGGACTGGGAGGCGCTGTGGGGGGAATTGCTCACGGGGGGGGAGAATCAGCCACACCCCTTCCTTGCACCACTGCTGTCGTGGATTAAGCACGGGGCTGGGGTGGAGCAGGTGGAACCATCTGAGGGCTGTGACACCCCCCCCCCACCGGGGAGGGGGAGCAGGGAGGAGGGGATCATCCCCCAGTGCTGAGGGTCTGAGCAGGAAGCCCCAGCTGTGGGGCCAGGCTGTGGAGATGTTCTGTGGGGGAGGGGTGTAATTGGGTTCTGGGAGGTTGGGGGTGGCCCCACAGGCGTGTGCAGGAGGAGTTCTGGAAGATGTCCTGGGGGTGCCGTGCTGGTGGGGGAGGGGAGGAGGGGGGTGGGAGCACCTGAGGCTGGAGTGGCAGAAGAGGGGTGCCATAGGGCTGGGGGATTGGGATGCTGGAGGGGTGGAGGGAGGAGCACCATGAGGGACTGGGAAGGGGGTGCCCGGGGCACTGGTGCTGACCCGGTGTACCTGGCAGATGGAGAACTCTCTCGAGTACATCCTGGAGACGGTCGATTCGCTGCAGATGAGGTCGTGGCTGGCCGACATCCAGGACTGCATGAGCCCGGGGTGAGTGAGCCAGCGTCCGGCCGCAACCCCAGCTCTGACATCTCCCCATCACGGCAACAGGGCTCCGGGTCCCCTTCGCCTTGCTCTGGGATCCCCCTGTGCCACCAACTCCTCCACCCCCTGCATTGCCCTGGCTTCCTTCTCCGGGCCTGCGCTCAGTGCAGGGTCCAGATCCCTGTTCCTAGGAGGGGGAGCCAGGCAGCATCCCCCGGGGTGGGGGTGTCCTTCACCTGTGAATCATGCCGGTGTCCCTGCAGGGAGAACACGGACAGCACAGACCTGCCCTGCCTCAACCACTCGGAGAGCATGCCAAGCCGGGAGCTACCCCTGCTGCCCAGCGAGAGCAACGAGCAGCTCTCCCAGGGTGAGTGTCAGCAGAGACCCCGGTCCTGCCAGCCCCCCGAACCACCCCCTAAGCCATCTTCCCCCGTAACCAAATCCCCAACCTCTCTACCCCGTACCCTCCCCAGGCCTGCCTCTTCTCCCCCCAAACCAGCACCCCGTAGCTGGCCCCCCTGCCCTGCATCCCCATTTACCAGGGGCCTGTAGCCAGCCCCCTTCCCAAGCCCTGCCTCCTCCCCTACCATAGATGGATGGCATGCTCCCAGCCCCCTCCGGCTCTGTCCCAAAGCCGCAGGGTCGGTGCTATGGCCACAGCTTTGGAACAGTCTCTCAGAGGACCTGTTCAGTGAGCCAGACCCCCTGGGGTCTCTCTTCTTCCTGGATAAGCCATGTGGCTTCACTGCCTGCTTAGACTGGACCTCTGGGCTGCAGCCTCCTGCTTCCCCCAGCTCTGCCCAGCGAGTCCCGCTGAGCCAGACCCTGGCAGAGACGTGCCCACACTGCCGGGACGGTGCCCCTCGCCCAGCGTGGCAGGGACAGCCCCATAGCGCTGGCGTGCAGTCGGGTGTGTTAGCTGGCCACGGCACAGGGAGCCCTTAGGGTAGCGCAGAGGGGTGCAGGTTACAGCCCAGTCCGTTCTGCTCAGCCCAGAGCCCCGCCAGGCTGTGGGGAGTCCCTTGGGGCAGGCTCTCTCCCCGTCTGTCTGATCTTCTTTGTCAGGCTCCCAGGTTGTGGTCTGCTGGAGGCAGTCAGGGTACTTCCCCTCCCTTCCCCCTCCCCCCAGTCCTTTGCCCCCAAGCTGGGGAGATGCAGCTCAGACCCCTGCTAAGAGGTGGGTGTGGCATTCCCTTGACCGGACTGCCATGTCCCCTTAGCTCTCCAGCCTGGTGCCTTGGACACTGCTCACGCGCAGCCCCTAGCATGGACAGCCACTCGCAGATGTTTACATGAAGCTCTCCCAGCCAGCCATGAGTCGACACAGGGTGGCACCCGCATATCCCCTGTTCCAGCTCTGGCCCCCCCGTAATGTGCGTCTTGCACTGCTCAGTAGCCCACTGGACAATACAAGCTCATAGACAGTTGAACATCCCAACAAAGGGTAACGTTCATGCACCAGCCTTTGTTGTCTCAAGTCGAGGTTTCTTAAACACTTCAATTGAACCAGCTGGTTTAGAGAAAACAGTAAACAGAGTTTATTATCTGGAGAAAGACCCAGTTAAGTGATAAGGGAAAAGGCATAAAAGTCAGAATTGGTTACAAAAAAAAAGATAAAACCACTAGCTAATTCCTAAACTTTACCAAGCTCAATAAGATTTGAAGCAAACATCATTCTCTCCACACCAGATGCTGCCGGTAATTCTCAGTTCATAGGCTCTCTCTCCTTTCAGCCTGGGACTACTCCCCTTAGTTCAATACCCTGCAGGTCTTCATTGATGTAGGAGGAGAGGAGAGGTGGCTAGAGGCGTTTCCCCCTCTTTGACACCCCAAGCCTTCTGTGCTGGACAAGCCCTTGCTGGGTCATAGGGCTGGCGGTTCCATGGTGTACATCAGCTCAGGTGAATTGTAAATTTCCTGTTTGCAAGTCCCCTGCTGGTGAATCTCTGATTAAGCAGGCCGTGATCTTTTAGCCCCTAGCTGGCATAGCTTTGTCTCTGAGAAATTGGCTTATGGGGTTATGCCGAATCACAACATATTTCACTAACAATCATACAGTAAAACCTCATAATTTGACATGAAGTGTTGTTACACACATTTCAATGGGGCCGTGATGTTCAGCAGATGGAGTTTTCAAATGATACCTCACAAAGCACACTTTGTACCAAATATATCGCAGCCATATAAAAGTGGTGACCATGGAGTACAGGGTGTCACAGCAGGGAAATCGGTATGTCTCTGGGTTGTTGGTTGCTAGGTATTGGATTTGTCATTGTCTTCTGAAGAGCTCCACTGATATGGGATCTAAGGGTCCAGACAACTAGGCGACACCCACACCTGTGTCCTAGCCTGGTGAGAGCACACAGACCTGTTCTCCCCTCTGAGCAACAATGCAGCACAGGAGGGAAACTCTGGTGCACACACACCAACCTGTATAAAAATGTTACAAAAAATTGTCACTTTGTGACAACCTGCCATACCAGCACCCTAACTCCATAACTGGTCCCCAAACCCCACTCTTCTCCCCCCCCCAGGTACCAGCACCCCATAGCTGGTCCCCCCCCAGCCCTTCCTCTAGACCAGCTCCTTCAGCCATCTTCTCCCCTACACCTGCCACGCTAGACACATAGCCTGTCTCTCCATCCCCAGCTCCCTTCTCCCCAGCCTGGTTCCTCCTTTTCACACTTGGCTCCTGACTCCTCTTCCATCCACTGCTTCTGGGTGCAGTGACCCAGCACAGCCAAAGCTGGCATGGGCTTCCCTGTGGCTGGGAGGTGGTGCAGAAAGAGTTACCCCCTGGGCCCAGGGGATCTCGAAGCAGCCATGGGCTGAGGGTGTCTTATTCAGGGGCGGGGTCTGCAGGGGTGGCAGTGACTAGAGAGAGGAGACACGGTAGACAATAATGGAGAGAAGAGGGAGCTGAGATGGGTACATGGGGAATGGTGGATCCAGAGAATGTGCTGCCCTGGGCCAGTGGAACTGCCCGCCACTGGATCACACTGCGTTCAGGAATTGGGTGCTTCCAGAGAAAACCAGACCAGCTGGACCTGCTGAGGAGGGAGCATGAGCCACACAGCATGGGATGGCCTCAGCATGAGCCAACCCTGAACTGGGTCTGTCCCAGCGCCCCCAGCTCTGTGGGGATTGGTAACTTCATTTGCATCTGTCCCCCCAGGTGCGTATGGGGGTCTGTCCGAGCGCCCCTCGGCTTCCATCTCCCCCAGCTCCATCTCCATTGCTGCTTCCCACTTCAACTCCATGGAGCTGCTGCCTCCGGAGCTGCCCCCCCGGGTCCCCATCGATGAGGCAGCTGAGCGGCTGCAGGGTCCGTACCCCTCTGGCCTGCTGCACACGCCCTTCCCCGACACTCCTGACGCCACAGGTACGGAGCAGAGGAGTCTATGCGGGGATACTGGGGGAGGAGTTCAGGGGGACCATGTAGCCAGAGATGGGAGGGTTTCCAGGAGGTGTGTGTCAGGAGTGGGACCCAGAGTGGAAAAGAGATTTTGTGGGAAGCAAAGGTGTAATTGGGAAGGGGGTGTGGGATGAGGGGGAGGTCTCTGCTGGTGGGTGTGCTTGGGGGGCTGGGGATACCAGGTCTGTAGGAGGGGCATGCTGGGGGGGTGTACTGGGTCTGGTGGGCGTGTGTTCAGGGGAGGGGGGAATGGGTCTGGGGGAACGTGCCAGGGACGGGGGCCGAGTGGGGAGTAGGTTGGGGGGATGTGCCTGGGATGGGGCTGAGAGGAGGAGGAGGTTGGGGTGAAGGGACAGGTGCTGAGTGGGGAGCGAGCAGGTCAAGGGGACGTGCTGGGGACGGGGGCCGAATGGGGAGCAGGTTGGGGGGATGTGCTGGGGACAAGGGCTGAGCGGGGAGCAGGTCAGGGAGAAGGGACGGGGACTGAGCGGGGAGCAGGTCGGGGGGACATGCCAGGGACTGGGCTGAGTGGGGAGCAGGTCGGGAGAATGTGCCAGGGACGGGGCCGAGTGGGAAGCAGGTCGGGAGAAGGGGACGGGGACTGAGCGGGGAGCCGTGCCCCCCGTGTGCTGTTTCACTCCCCTTTCCCGTGTCAGGCTCGTTCCTGTTCCAGGGGGAGCCGGATCCCGGGGGGGGCGACCCAGAGCACCCCCTCTCCGAGTACCCCTGGTTCCACGGCACCTTGTCCCGGCTGAAGGCTGCCCAGCTGGTCCTGGCTGGCGGCCCCAGCAGCCATGGTGTCTTCCTGGTGCGACAGAGCGAGACCCGGCGTGGGGAGTACGTGCTGACCTTCAATTTCCAGGGCAAGGCGAAGGTGAGTGCCCGAGCCCGTGGACCCATCCCCAGAGAAGGGCCAGGAGCCCTGGGGCCGCGGAGCCTGTGGCCATGGTCTGACCCGCTTCTCCCCTTCCCCCCACCAGCACCTGCGCCTGTCGCTGAACGAGGATGGGCAGTGCCGCGTGCAGCACCTCTGGTTCCAGACCATCTTTGACATGCTGGAGCACTTCCGAGTGCACCCCATCCCGCTGGAGTCAGGCGGCTCCAGCGACGTCACCCTGGTTAGCTATGTGGTGGCCTCGCAGCGGCTGCATGGTGAGAGCGTGGCGGGGGGCCCTGCTGCACCGGGAGTGGGGGGCGGCAGCCCCAGGGCACTGTGGGGTGGGTGTGCCGGGCGCCCGGAAGGGCACATCAGCTGCAGTTCCATTGGAGGCTCACAGCTCATTCATAACTGGCTGGAGGAGGCGTGGCTGGAGGCTCCCTGTCCGCCTGCTCCCCCGTGGGCTCTGGGGGGGAGGGGAGCCATGGGGCTGGCTGTTCCCTCTCTGTCTGTCTGTCTGCAAGGCTGGGTCTCCGTGCCGTGGGGGTTCCCATCCGGCTGTCTGGAGAGTGTCTGTCAGGGGAGGGGCATTTCCAAGCCCAGGCTGGTTGTTCCCCATCTGGCTTGGGGGAATGTGTTTGAGTCTTGCTGCCTGGAAGAGGAAGCATGCATGTGGTTGTGGGGGAGGGCTTGTGTCTATCTGGGGCTGGGGGAATGTGTGGAGGGAGGCGGGCGTGTATCTGGCTCAGCAGGGAGGGGGAGCGTGGCATGCGTCTGGCTCAGCGGGGGGGAGACGGGCATCGCCTGTGTCTGGCTCAGGGAGGTAGGTGCATGTGTCCAGGGGGGCAGAGGGAGGTGGGCTCATGCGTCTGGCTCGGGGATCGGGGGGGAGTGTGTGGGTCCAGCTGGGGGTGGGGGATGGAGGTGGGTGTGGCGTGCATACGGCTTGGTGGGGAAGGAGGTGGGCGGGAGGGAGGTGCTTGGGGAAGGCGGGCATGGGTCCATCGGGGGGGAAGGGAGGGCGCAGTTGTGTTAGGAGAGGGGGTCGTTCAAGCCCTATTTGGCAGTTGTCCTGTCCTATGACTGTCCATCCGTCTGTGCTTTGTCTGTCCCCCCAGGCCGGGCGGCTGTCCCCGTCTGTCCCCCCCCCACATCCATCTGTCTGTCCCCGTATCTGACGGGCGTCTCTGTCTTCCCCCCCTCGTGCCCCCCACCCCTGCAGGCAGGGACAGGGCGGGCAGCCGAGCCGCCGCCTGTGAGCCGACCCAGCGCAGCCCTGACTCGCCCGGCCTCGTCTCCATCGGCGCGAATGACTGTTTGTAAGTGTGAGCCGCGCCGGGGGGCCTGGCCCCGAGGGAGTGAGTGTCTGTTGTGTGCGCCATGGCCCATCATGCCATCCATGGGGGGTGGGGGCGTGTCTGTGAGCTGCCGCTGCTCACCCCTATTCCCCAGAGCTCCCGCGGGCAGGGGGCTGTTACAGATGTTGGGGGGCAGCAGCTGCTAGGGGAGAGGGGTCCTAGGTCTGTCAGGCTGGCCCTCACGGCCTCCTGTGTGGCCCTGTCCCTGATGTGGGGAGTGGGGGGCTGTCACCCTGTTATTGATCGGGGGGTGGGGGCTGGGGTTTCAGTGTCAAGGGCATCAGCTAACACCTGACCCCGTCTGTCTGTCTGTCTGTCTGTCTCCACAGAGCCGAGCACCTCCCATAGCCGGCCCCCCCAGCCCCCATCCTGGCACGCAGCTCTGGAGGAGGGGCCCCTGCAGCCCCCTTGGCTCGTCCCCGAAGCCCCAGCCCCCGGCAACCCCTCCCTGCCGGAGGAGGAGGAGGAAGGGGGCACCACAGGGGACCCGGAGGACGGGGCCACGGGGAGGCTCCTGCAGCTCCAGGCTGAGGAGCCAGAGGGAGACACGGGGCATGCCCGGGCCGTCAACAACCAGTACTCCTTCGTCTGAGCCACGTTGGGGGTGGGGCAGCCCCACTGAGCACCCCCGGGGCCCTGCCTCAAGGGAACCCCAGCCCCACTGTATGCCCCCGGGCCCCGTGAGAGGGGGCCAGCCCCCTTGAATCAGCTTCCCAACCTCCCACCTTACATGTGATCATTGAGCCTCTCCCCTCCCCGCAAGGTTGGCCTCAGCGGTACAGAGCCCATTGGGGCATGAAGGTACGTTGCCCCCCCATTGGCAGAGGGGCTGGGCACCGAAACACTACAGGGCAGGGCTTCTAGAGCGCTATGGGGAGTAAGGGACTGGTCTTCTCAAGGCCAGGGGGTCTGTCCCTCTCCCCCCCTTCCCCCCCGCTCCGCACGCTGTCACTGAATGTATCGAGTCTCCGAATGTATTCTCATGCATCCCCCAGTGTGACCTCTGACCCCAGGGCGTTCAGCCCCCTTCTGGCCCTGTCCTCCTCCTCCCACCCCAAAGCAACATATTTATACACCTCCCAGAGCCAGCCTAGGGCTACGGGCCAGGCCCCGACACCCCACGTTCGACTGGCCGCACCTTACGGACCCCCCAGTAAATTAAAGAGAAGATACTATATATGTCTGTCCCCTCGTATGTCCCCCAACCTGTGCGCTGCCCCCATCTGTTCTCTCCTCCCTGCCCGGTCTCACCCCGCACAGCAGTGCCCCTCGCCCTCCACGGCGCACCCTCCTTGCCCCCTTTGAAAATTATTTTTCTACTGTGGAGTAGTTAGACTATCCTCCCCCGACCCAGCCTTGGACCCTACCCCACCCCAGCCCCATGACTCTGCTGTGTCTGGTTTTTAGTTGGCCGGGGTCCGTTTGTTGGTTTTTTGTTCATTTTTTTGGTGTTTGTACGAACCTCGTTCACCTTTTAAAGAAAAAGAGGGAAAGAAAAGCTCGACTGCAGTAGCAGTGGCTCCGTCTCTTCTGTGCCCTGGGGTCTGGATCGTCACACACCCCGCACCGGCCTTGCCCCCAGGAGCGGCCGCCCCCAGGAGCGGCCACCCCAGCGCCAAAGGAGTGTGAGACACCCCTCCCCCCAAGGGCCTGGGGACAGTGCTCGCAAAGGAGTGGGGTGACTATGGCGGAGTAAATGTCCCCCCCGGGCATGGGGGGGCTAAAGGGACACCCCCCGCACCCAGTATGGGAGCGGGTCCCTGGGGGATAAATACTCCCCTGTGCCTCCCAGGGCAAAGGCCGCAGGGAGCTGGGCCAGTGCTGGGAAGGGAGGGGCCTAAGATCTCTCCCCCAGGCCAGAGTCCCCAGCATGCTGACCGTGAGGGTACAGGATAGACACCCGCTGAGCCCCAGCCGCTAGGGTAAACCCCACCCCCGGCCTCCAGAGCCCGTGCTGCTGCTGAGGGCGTGCAGCCCCCTCTGCCCGGGCCCTGGCCTCGTCCCTCCTGCTCAGCACCGCAGCCTGGCTGTGCGGGGGCCTGCAGCGGGTGCTGCATGGTCAGTGCAAACGTGTGGCGCTGACCCCTGGCCAGAGCTGGTCACAGCTCAGCTGGGACCCCTGTGGGGACAGTATGGGATACCCCCTGCCCCAGACTGGAGCAGTGGGGCCTGCCCCCTGGTGCTGCTGGGGGGTGAGTAATGGCATGGGGGGGGTGAAGGATAACCCCCTCCTCCCCCCCGCACCCCATGGCTGCACAGCTCACACGGGGGGCAGGCCCCTGCTGGCTCCCAGCTGCAGCCCCTCTGTGCCCTGTCCTGGCTCCAGGTACAATGGACCTGGGTCCCCCCACCTGGCAGCCAGGACCAGAGAGGACCAGGCTGGCCTGGGAGGTGGGTGCTGGGAGTGGATCAAAACACCAGGGGGAGCTGCTGGTCCCTGTGGTTTCCCTGGGAGCTCCCCTCCACCCGGGGACACGGAGCCGAGAGCGAATAAACCAGAATCACTGCATGTGGGAGATCAGAAGTGGGGGTCAGGAGGGGCACAGGGTGGGGGAACCCAGGGCTGGCCTAGCAGGGGCTGCAGGTCGGGAGTGAGGGGCACTGGCAGAACTGGGGGGTGGGGGGATCCCAGGGCTGGGCTAGCAAGGGCTGCGGGTCGGGAGTGAGGGGCACCGGCAGAGCTGGGGGGAGACCAGGGCTGGGCTAGCAAGGGCTGCGGGTTGGAAGTGAGGGGCACCGGCAGAGCTGGGGGGAGACCAGGGCTGGGCTAGCAAGGGCTGCGGGTTGGGAGTGGGGCACCGCAGAGCTGGGGGGGGGAGACCAGGGCTGGGCTGGCAGGGGCTGCGGGTTGGGAGTGAGGGGCACCGGCTTATCAGGGGAGGGGGGCAAGAGTCCAGGACTGGGCTAGTAGGGGGTTGAGGGGCATCTGCAGAACTTGTGGCAGCCTCACTGGGCTTCTATTCCCAGCTCAGACAGCAACTGCCCTTGTTCTCTGGGTCCGGGTGGGCTGTGGAGGTGCGGGGTGTGTGGGGGCTGAGGGGAAGGCAGTGATGCAGGGAGGGGATGGCAGCTGGAATTGGGCGGGGGCTGGTGTGTGTCCCATAGGGCCCCCCCCTTTTGCCCAGCTTGGGGCAGTACCAGCTCCCCAGGTCCAGGTTGGAGCAATGTCCTGGCACAGGGGCTCACGGGGTTGGTAGGGAATTGCTGGGGCTCCCCTGGGGGACATATTGCCTGGGGAGACTGAGTCAAAGCCCTTGGTCCTCAGCTGGATCCACCAGGGGGGTGGGGGGCTCAGTCTGGTTCTGTGGGGCAGCCAGGTCCTGCCCCTCCCCCTCCCCCTCCCCCACATGAATGGGGCATTGAGACTGCACTTGCGTGGGGGGCTGTGGAAGCCCCAGCCCAGCTGCCCTCCCCAGAGCGCCCTGTGTGCCGAGCGCTCGCCCCTCAGTGCTCCAGAACCCCCCGGGGACAAGGCTGCTCTGCGTGACCTTGTTCCCAGCAGCCACCTGGCCCTGTGGAGACAGACAGGGACAGCTGCAGGCTGGGGGGGGTGGGGTGGTGGCAGGAACCCGCCAGACTCATCAGGGATCCCTTGGAAAACTGATCACCTTGTTAAACTGGGGGTGGGTGAAGGGGGGGGGGGCGGGCCCCTGGGCTGGGGGCTGGAGGGGGGTGCAGGCAGGGTTAGCCCATCATTTGGGACTCTGGCCTCATGAGGGGCGTTAGTGCATGTCCGGCCTTCCCTTGGGGCCTCGCACCTTGCCACAGACCCCCAAATAAGACCAGCCAGGCGGCACCCTGCAGCAGCCCAGCTAGGGCGGGAAGGGCCAGCCCAAAGGGATGCCTGCAGGGAGCCCTATGATCGGTGCTGAGCGTTCAGAGTGAGCGATGCCTCGAACGGCGGAGAATCCACTCCCCAAAGGCACAGTGGCCCACAGGTCAGTTCCTAGAGGAGTTGGGAAAATGGGACTTCTGCCTCATGGATTTTTTTCACAGGAAGAAGTAACCCTAGTGAAAACCGCCCTGTCCCACGGGAAACGCTGACATGAAGCCAGAGCGCTTTTTCATTTGGGCTTCAAATTAGTGGTATGTGTTTGTGTGTCTAATGGGAGCACCCTGGAGCTGCAGTCCTGGGGCAGAAGCCTGGTGTGCCAGGGGCTGTACAAATAGAGCAGCACGTTGGGTTGGTTTTGGAACCAAATAAACAGTTTGAGCAACTGGGGAAGCTCCTGGTGGCTCGCTCACCCCCCCGCCCCATAGACATGTGCGTGAGTGCCTGCTGCCGGGCGTGCCTCAGAGCCCTCCTCTCAGTGGGTGTGACACCAACGCCGCCACCCCATCTCGTGTTCATCAGTTGAGAGATCAGTTTGAAAACCAGGTTTTCCACCATGCAAAATGCCAGCGGCTGCTTATTTGCCTGCTGCCTCTGCAGCTTTTGGGGGGGTTGCGTCCTCCCAACTTGTCTTGCTGACTGCAAAGGGCAAGAATCTGACTTAGGGATGCCAAGATCCTGCTGCAATCACAGGACTCCAGGAGCTGGGGCTCAGTGGAAACCCGCAAACAGGATGAGAGCTGGCAGCACGGCAGGGATGGGGCATGGAGCCGGCATGCTTGGGTGGGGGCATGGCCACTGGCTACACCCAAGTTCCTGGGACCTCTTCACCCCACGCAGGCATCAGGGCGATTGGGAATGAGCTTGCCTCCTTGGCAGCTGGGTGGATGTCACTGGGGTAGCAGCTTCCCAGGGCCCCGCCAGCCAGGTTGGGGCTAGAAGGCTCCTGGGGTTTTCTTCTGGCCATGGGAGAAGGCTGGGTGGGGACTGGCGGCTGAATTGCAGCCCAGGACTCTGGCTTTTCATATCCCCTCTGCCTGGGAGGGAGGGGGAGCACTGTGTCGGGGGGGGGGGGGAAGAGAGAGTCAGACACGGCCACCCCCACCACAAAGGGGACTTGGTCTCCTCCAGCTGGAACATAAAGGGGCTCATCTCACAGGATCCTGGGCCCCTCACTGGGTCTGGAACACAGCACCCTGGCCCACGGATGGGCGGAGGGTTGTGGCTGGTGCCCCACATGTGGGACATGGGGTGGGGTTAGCGTGCCCCAGAGACTCTTGCCAAAGGGCCAGCTGGTCTTTGCAAACATCTCTCGCCGCAGACCTGACACACTCACTGCTCCAAACACGCCGTACAGGCCGTTTTGCCAGAAGGAGGAACGTGAGAGGCTGCAGGAGGCGCCTGACTTCTCAAGATTCACAATCCTTGTGCGCCATGTGCCCCAAAGAGCTAACAAAGACTGTGTTGCTACTCCCAGGGTGTGTGGGGAGCTCGGGGTGCAACTCAGCCATGGGGAGGGGTCTGAGCCAGTCATTGATCCCCACCCCCACCCCCCATTAGCCAGGTAATGCCGGTTCTAGTCTGCCCTGGCCACAGCCTAGCCAGTCGCTGGAAAACCAGTAAAGACAATTGCCGATGAGCACAGCCAGTGGGAGGTGACCCAGCCCGCCGGAGAGCGCCCTGGTAGGGAGCAAAGACAATCGCATCTCAGGGTAGCAGAGGCCCTCGGTGCACAGTCATTGAGGGAACCCCTGGAGGGGGGCTTCCATGAACGTCTGGCTCGTGGGCCTTGGGCGTGGCAGGGAACCCTGCTCTGGTAGCTAGACCGGGGTACTGCAGAGACAGGCAGAGCCAGGGCTGTGGCTTGTGCTTTGCTCTGGGTTGTAACCAGGTGTTCCCATCACTTCTCATCATTCCCATAAACCTGCATATGGTTTGCTACACGAGCGCCCAGGTGCTGCCTGGTTCCTGGGGCGCGGTTTGAGGGAACATGGGGGCCCATGGCTCCTGTGGGGCAGAGGCTCTGGGATGGCTGTGAGCAGCCAGTGTTGGGCTGCATGGCACAGGGGAGTGATGCAAAGCAACACGGGAACTGGGGGAGCACCTACCATTACCCTGCGAGGCGAGCGCCAGGCTGGTGTAGCCCAGATAGAGCGCGTGAGCAGCTGGCAGGCTGGTGGGGCCAAGGAGCCGCCCAGCGGCCACTAGACTCCGTCCTGCTGGGCCGGGGTACCGAGGGGTCTCAGAGTCCTGGTACCCTAAGAACCATCACAGTTAGTGCCCCATGGCTGTGCCCCATATACAGGCCATGGGGAACACAGGAAGGTCAGTGCCCCATATACAGGCCATGGGGACCACAGGAAGGTCAGTGCCCCATATACAGGACATGGGGCTCACAAGGGGTCAGTGTCCCCTCTATGGGGTGGGTTTAGTGCTCCCATGTGCAGGACACAGGGGCTGTAACTGGCTCCTTAGTGGATGCAGGCCCACATGGGGCAGTGTCCCAGCAGGCGGGCCGGGCTGGGCCCCAGGAGCAGAGACAGAGCTGCACGGGATGGGGGAATGGGTGGTGCCCTGGGGCCAATCCCCAGGAGCGTGGTGTGTGTGTGTGGAGCCATGGAACAGTAGTACCATGGGGGGCAGTGCCATGGTGTGGGACGGGGGTTGGTGCTGGGGGGGTTCAGTCCCTGGGGATTGCACCCCAGGGCGGCGCGGGCAGCTGCGGCCAGGGCTGGGGTGGTGGAAATCTCTGCGCTAGGATCCCTAATCCGGGGGCAGCAGCTGCTCCCCTCCCCCGGCTGGGCTGTTTATTTTCAGCGCACGCAGACCAGCAGGTCCCTTATAGGGTAACGGAGCATGGCCAAGTCCCACAGCTCCTTCAAGATGGATGGGGGGGGGCAAGGTCCCTGAGCAGCCCCTGTGCACACCCATGTGTCAGGGAACAGTGCTTGCACTAGTGACACCAACACGTTGCCCCCAGGCACTACCGGCCCCTTCCATGGATGTGAACTCACCACTGACACAGACTGGGGGGGGGCACACAATAGAGTCTCCTCTGCACCATACACAATCTCTCCTCAGACACAGCGATGATGGGGGATTAGAGTTCCCAGCTCCCCGCCACACCTCAATACACTTGCATGCACCCAGCTCCCCCCACGCACCCAGCCCCCACGCACCCAGCTCCCCCCCACCTCAATACACCCCCAATGCATCCAGCTCCCCGCACTCACCCAGTTCCCGCAACACACCCAGCTCCCATGCACCCAGCTCCCCCCCACCTCAATACACCCACATGCACCCACCTCCCCCCACTCACCCAGCCCCCCATGCATCCAGTTTCCCCCACCTCAATACACCCCCAATGCATCCAGCTCCCCGCACTCACCCAGTTCCCGCAACACACCCAGCTCCCATGCACCCAGCTCCCCCCCACCTCAATACACCCACATGCACCCACCTCCCCCCACTCACCCAGCCCCCCATGCATCCAGCTTCCCCCACCTCAATACACCCCCAATGCATCCAGCTCCCCCACTCACCCAGTTCCCCCAACGTACCCAGCTCCCATGCACCCAGCTCCCCCCACCTCAATACACCCACATGCACCCACCTCCCCCCACTCACCCAGCCCCCCATGCATCCAGCTTCCCCCACCTCAATACACCCCCAATGCATCCAGCTCCCCCACTCACCCAGTTCCCCCAACGTATCCAGCTCCCATGCACCCAGCTCCCCCCCACCTCAATACACCCCCAATGCATCCAGCTCCCCCCACTCACCCAGCTCCCCCCACCTCAATACACCCGCATCCACCCAGCTCCCCCCACTCACCCAGCCCCCATGCATCCAGTTTCCCCCACCTCAATACACCCCCAATGCATCCAGCTCCCCCACTCACCCAGTTCCCGCAACACACCCAGCTCCCCCCCACCTCAATACACCCACATGCACCCACCTCCCCCCACTCACCCAGCCCCCATGCATCCAGTTTCCCCCACCTCAATACACCCCCAATGCATCCAGCTCCCCCACTCACCCAGTTCCCCCAATGCACCCAGCTCCCATGCACCCAGCTCCCCCCCACCTCAATACACCCACATGCACCCACCTCCCCCCACTCACCCAGTTCCCCCAATGCACCCAGCTCCCACCAACGCACCCAGCTCCCTCCAATTCCCCCAGACCCCAATGCACCCAGCTCTCCCCACTCACTCAGTTGCCCCAACGCACCCAGCCCCCACGCACCCAGCTCCCCCCCACCTTAATACACCCCCAATGCATCCAGTTCCCCCCACCTCAATACACCCCAATGCATCCAGCTCC
Source organism: Chrysemys picta bellii (assembly GCF_011386835.1). NCBI lineage: Eukaryota > Metazoa > Chordata > Testudines > Emydidae > Chrysemys > Chrysemys picta. Next base: position 1,650,743 of record NC_088794.1, read on the forward strand.
CCCACTCACCCAGTTCCCCCAACGTACCCAGCTCCCATGCACCCAGCTCCCCCCACCTCAATACACCCACATGCACCCACCTCCCCCCACTCACCCAGCCCCCCCATGCATCCAGCTTCCCCCACCTCAATACACCCCCAATGCGTCCAGCTCCCCCACTCACCCAGTTCCCCCAACGTACCCAGCTCCCATGCACCCAGCTCCCCCTCACCTCAATACACCCACATGCACCCACCTCCCCCCACTCACCCAGCCCCCCATGCACCCAGCTCCCCCCCACCTCAATACACCCCCAATGCATCCAGCTCCCCCCACTCACCCAGCTCCCCCCCACCTCAATACACCCGCATCCACCCAGCTCCCCCCACTCACCCAGCCCCCATGCATCCAGTTTCCCCCACCTCAATACACCCCCAATGCATCCAGCTCCCCCACTCACCCAGTTCCCCCAATGCACCCAGCTCCCCCCCCACCTCAATACACCCGCATCCACCCAGCTCCCCCCACTCACCCAGCCCCCATGCATCCAGTTTCCCCCACCTCAATACACCCCCAATGCATCCAGCTCCCCCACTCACCCAGTTCCCACAACACACCCAGCTCCCATGCACCCAGCTCCCCCCCACCTCAATACACCCACATGCACCCACCTCC
>NC_088794.1:1651406-1716239 GCF_011386835.1 Chrysemys picta bellii
AGGTCAGTGCCCCATATACAGGCCATGGGGACCACAGGAAGGTCAGTGCCCCATATACAGGACATGGGGACCACAGGAAGGTCAGTGCCCCATATACAGGACATGGGGCTCACAAGGGGTCAGTGTCCCCTCTATGGGGTGGGTTTAGTGCTCCCATGTGCAGGACACAGGGGCTGTAACTGGCTCCTTAGCGGATGCAGGCCCACATGGGGCAGTGTCCCAGCAGGCGGGCCGGGCTGGGCCCCAGGAGCAGAGACAGAGCTGCACGGGACGGGGGCACGGGATGGGGGAATGGGTGGTGCCCTGGGGCCAATCCCCAGGAGCGTGGTGTGTGTGTGTGGAGCCATGGAGCAGTAGTACCATGGGGGGCAGTGCCATGGTGTGGGACGGGGGTTGGTGCTGGGGGGGTTCAGTCCCTGGGGATTGCACCCCAGGGCGGCGCGGGCAGCTGCGGCCAGGGCTGGGGTGGTGGAAATCTCTGTGCTAGGATCCCTAATCCGGGGGCAGCAGCTGCTCCCCTCCCCCGGCTGGGCTGTTTATTTTCAGCGCACGCAGACCAGCAGGTCCCTTATAGGGTAACGGAGCATGGCCCAGCCCCACAGCTCCTTCAAGAGGGATGGGGGGGGGCAAGGTCCCTGAGCAGCCCCTGTGCACACCCATGTGTCAGGGAACAGTGCTTGCACTAGTGACACCAACACGCTGCCCCCAGGCACTACCGGCCCCTTCCATGGATGTGAACTCACCACTGACACAGACTGGGGGGGGGCACACAATAGAGTCTCCTCTGCACCATACACAATCTCTCCTCAGACACAGCGATGATGGGGGATTAGAGTTCCCAGCTCCCCCCCACACCTCAATACACTTGCATGCACCCAGCTCCCCCCACGCACCCAGCTCCCCCCCACCTGCAATACACCCCCAATGCATCCAGCTCCCCGCACTAACCCAGTTCCCGCAACACACCCAGCTCCCATGCACCCAGCTCCCCCCCACCTCAATACACCCACATGCACCCACCTCCCCCCACTCACCCAGCCCCCCATGCATCCAGCTTCCCCCACCTCAATACACCCCCAATGCATCCAGCTCCCCCCACTCACCCAGCTCCCCCCACCTCAATACACCCGCATCCACCCAGCTCCCCCCACTCACCCAGCCCCCATGCATCCAGTTTCCCCCACCTCAATACACCCCCAATGCATCCAGCTCCCCCACTCACCCAGTTCCCCCAATGCACCCAGCTCCCCCCCACCTCAATACACCCGCATCCACCCAGCTCCCCCCACTCACCCAGCCCCCCATGCATCCAGTTTCCCCCACCTCAATACACCCCCAATGCATCCAGCTTCCCCACTCACCCAGTTCCCGCAACACACCCAGCTCCCATGCACCCAGCTCCCCCCCACCTCAATACATCCACATGCACCCACCTCCCCCCACTCACCCAGCCCCCATGAATCCAGTTTCCCCCACCTCAATACACCCCGAATGCATCCAGCTCCCCCACTCACCCAGTTCCCCCAATGCACCCAGCTCCCGCCAACGCACCCAGCTCCCTCCAATTCCCCCAGACCCCAATGCACCCAGCTCTCCCCACTCACTCAGTTGCCCCAACGCACCCAGCCCCCACGCACCCAGCTCCCCCCCACCTCAATACACCCCCAATGCATCCAGCTCCCCCCACTCACCCAGTCCCCCCCACGCACCCAGCTCTCCCCCACCTCAATACACCCCAAACACACCCAGCTCCCTCCGATGCACCCAGCCCTCCATGCACCCAGCCCCCAAGACACTCAGCTCTCCCCATGCACCCCAGCTTCCAACACACACAGCTCCTCCAATCCACCCAGCCCCCAATGCACCCAGCTCCCCGCACTCACCCAGCCCCTAATGGACCCAGCTCCCTGCACCACAATACACCTCTTCAATGCACCCAACTCCCTCCATACACCGAGCTCCCAACATACCCCACTCCACTCGTCACCCAAGCTCCCCACATCCACCCAGGCCCCAAGGCACACTGCTCCCCCCCCCATGTACACAGCTCCCAACACACCCAGCTTCCCCCATGCACCCAACCCCCAATGCTCCCAGTTCCCCTTGTGGACCCGGCCCCCCCCACCTCAATACACCACTCCAATGCACCCGGATCCCCCATGCACCCAACCCCCAATGCACCCAGCTCCGCCCTTGCACCTAGCACCCCACCTCAATACTCCATCCAATGCACCCAGATCCTCCATGCACCCAACCCCCAACGCACCCAGCTCCCCCTGTGCACCTGGCCCCCGCACCTCAATACACCACCCAATGCACCCAGCTCCCTCCAATCCACCCAACCCCCAACGCACTCAGATCCCACCATGCACCCAGTCCCCAATGCATCCAGCTCCCTCCAATCCACCCAACCCACAATGCACTCAACTCCCCCCGTGCACCCAGCCCCCCCCTCAATACTCCATCCAATGCACCCGGTGTGACGTTATGAATGTAATATAATATCTCATTGAAAGTTGACAGGGCCAGAAAGAGTTAATTAACTCACTGACTGACCTGAACCATGGGTGAATTGTAGAAACTGGTTAGGAAGATATGTAAATGAATAGAGCTTTGAAATGCAAGTCTGCATTGTTGGAGATCTCAAGCCTAGATGTTTGCTCAGGGCTTGTGATGTAAGCAAACAAGTCTTGTCTATTGCTGTAACTTTAATTCAAAGATCAAAAAGGAATATTAACATTTATGATGATACTTGAGTAAAATAGTATTATTGTCTATATGTCTCTTTGAAGGTTGTGGTAACCTGTGTCTGAACTGTTTAATGGATAAATGACCCTGTGCTAATTGCCAGGATGTTTGGAAGGAGAATTAAGTCTATTGTTTTCTCAGGCCGAAAGGCTGCTGGAAATGTATAAGAACCCTGGGACGTGATGCTATTTCATCTCACATCTGCTTTGGGTTTCAAGAGGGGGAAACCCTAAGCCACAAGGATTGAGATCTCCAGTCACTGACTGGAGTCACCCTGAATATGGACATTGGACTATAATCTATGGACTATTTCTAAAAGAACTTTTGGCAACTACAAGATCACCTCTACTGTGTCTGAACCTCAAGAATTGAATTCAAGTCTGTCTGTATATTGATCTGTTAACCAACACACCCTTTCTCTTTTCTTTTTTAATAAATTTTAGCTTAGTTAATAAGAATTGGCTATAGTGTGCATTTTGGGTAAGATCTAAGTTATAATTGAACCTGGGTATGTGGCTGATCCTTTGGGATTGGAAGTGTTAGGTAAAAAAGCAAGTCCTCACTCACCTCTCCAGCACCCGAGTTCGTGCGGAGTTGGTATGGGGCTCACAATCTGTCAGAGACCAGACACCAATTCGTTGATCAACGGGCTCACACTATCCTTAGCTTGAAAGGCTTCAGAGTAAGTGTGGCAAGTTTATTAGGGGTGAGCATCAATATTTATACACAGAAGTAAACAAAGTGATTAACAGATCATAATGATAATGCATAATCAATCAAGATTCTACAGGATAAAACAGGTTAAAATGTAAATTCAAAAAGAGATAAGGGGAGATGGCTACTTAAGGGGAGGGGGGGTGTCATGAGTAGTTCGCAGGTCAGAGCTTTGATTAAAAGTTCAGACAGAGACATCAAGTCTGGGTTAAGTTTAAGCTCATCAAAAGTTCAGACCCAACATTCCTCCATTTGTAGCTTTGGGATAACTATTTACCAAAAGCTACACCCCATTTTAAGGAGCCAAGGGCCACTTGGCAATTTCAGCCTGGGCCAACTCGAAGAGAGTAAGGCCCTTGGCTGAAGTAGGAAAAGAATAAACTGACCTACATGAGTCTATGAGGGAGGGGGCACACTGAATACAGCAACACAGTATTATAAGGATTACTATGGCCCCAACAATACCCACCAAGAGTTTTTTAACCCACCCAAATCCAGGCAGCCAATTCCATAAGGCTCCCCACCAATCATAAGGTGGCTGGCCAGAGGAGTAGTTCTTAGCTATTTCCCTTAGATGTTTGGTACGTTGAAAAGTGTCAGAGTAGGTGTCATTTACAAAAACACAGCATTCTTCATTTATGAGGGCGCAAGTTCCTCCCTGGGCTGCTAACATTATGTCTAAAGCCATTCAGTTTTGCAAAGCTAACTGGCGCAGCTGGGACATTTCCCGCGCCTGATTCTCAAATAGGGTCGCAGTTTCATTGGTTAAAGATTCTAGTAGTCCCTGTAGACGGATGACACCACCCCTCAAGCTAATGAGACCAGCCCACTGCTGCCACGACAAACCATCACGGATATTAATATCTCTGAAGGTTTCACGGATGTTACGAACGTGGGGAAAATGAGGGGGAGTGAAGGGATGCGAGAAGGCGGTGTTAGCCATGCCAAATAACATGACTCTGCACAATCAGGGGAGAGAAAGTAATAAGCTTTGGGCCCGCACACCCAGTATGTTCCATACAATGCGTTTCGGGTATTCCATTTCTCAAAGTAGGAGGTAACCCACCACCCGTTGGACCACTGTTCCCCTGGTAACGCAGAGGGGTCGTTGTGTGAACTGCAGAGGCACAATTTGGTAGTGGTGTTTTCAAAGGGCAGTGTAGTACTGCTTGAGCAGTTGTAGAAGGCAATCGTATGTCCCTTAGCAATTAGTTGGACACCCTCGTGATCTGAGCAGGTCTTCTTAAAAGCTGACTCTAAAAGCTTGCCCCACCCATGAAAAAGTTGGATCGGGGTGAGGGATCCACATATGGGATAAGTGGGATGCGCAAGGCTTGAAGCCAAGATTTTTACTAAAGGCGGTGCCATTAAAATACGTGTTGCATTTACTTGTTCCCACAAAAGTTGACCCCTTTTCTTTAACAAAACACAGTGATCCTGTCTGATTGGTTACCCTGAGATATCTGTTAATTGGCACTCCTGTTTTGTCCCATGTAAGATTGTGTTGGACTGGATCTTTTACTCTAGCCGGTGGCATCCAAGTCATATTAGCAGTGGTCAGGGGAATGAGTGTGAAGGGGAGTCCCTGTTCTGCATTTACTGGAAATTGAGTACATACCCAGCAATTACTTCTATTTCCTAAAATACGAGTTTTAACCTCGTGAGAATATCTAATAAAAGCATTATCTTCATAAGCAGAAAATAAACTAAAAAGGCATAATAAAAAACATACAGTTGTCAGAATAAAAGGTCCTCTCATTTTTTCCGAGTCAATTTAAGTCTGATATCTGAAAGAGGTAAGCTGGTCCACTGGTCGGAGGCAGTGTCTTCAGTGGTGGCAAGAGTTGCTGGTCCATCACTGTGGTCCACTACGGCTGGCTTGACGTGGGAGTGGTGGATCCAGGATTTGCGTCCTTCCAGGAACACTGCAGTCTGGGTTGTTAAAAGAACCTGGTGGGGTCCAGTAAACCTCGGCTGGAGGGTGTCGCCACGAATGAACTTTTTGGCCCAGACGAAGTCCCCTGGTTGGAACGGGTGGATCTGTTCTTCCAGCGGCACGGTCTGGGAAAACTGCGATGCTTTCCAAAGGGTACGGAGGCGAGCCTGTAGGGAGAGAAACTGGCACGCGGTCATATGATCCCCTCCCAATAGTGAAACATCAGCACGTGGTAGCGCCCCGCCTTTGAAAGGGGGGTGTCCATAGAGCAGTTCAAAGGGGGATAATCCCAATACACGGGTTGGGTGAGTACGAAGGTGAAACAGGACCAAGGGAAGTACCTGAGGCCACTTTAACCCTGTTTCCTGACAGTATTTAGCCAATGTAAACTTAAGCTCCCTATTCGTATGCTCAACTTTCCCGCTAGACTGGGGGTGGTAGGGTGTATGAAAGGAGTGTGAAATGCCCAGTCCTTGTTCTAAACGGCCAAGGACATGACCAGTAAAGTGAGGTCCGCGATCTGAGTCAAGCACGAGAGGGATGCCAAAACGGGGTACAATGTCTAAGGAGAATCTTCGCCACTGTGGCAGCAGTACAATTAGCAGTAGGAAAAGCTTCGACCCAGGAAGTCAGAGGGCAAACCAAAACAAGGAGGTGCTTTTTCCCAAAAGCCTTTGGCATATCTGCAAAGTCAATTTGAAGATGTTGAAATGGAGCAGCAGGCGGAGGTCTTCCACCCTTAATTTTGTTAAGAGGCGGAGCAGGTCCATTACGCTGACATGTGCTGCATGCTTTCACTATTGACAGGCAGTAGGGTTGAATGCCTGGAGCATACCAAAAGCGAGCGATGGTGTCCACAAGGGTGTGCTTGCTGTAGTGACCCCCCTTATCATGGTGCCAGTGAACTGCCACGGGGTATGTGGAGCGAGGGAGGCAGGCTCGGCCATCCGGCATAAGCCAGGTCCCTTTGACCAGAGTGGCTCCGAGGCTCTCCCACGACTGTAGTTCAGCAGCGGGTACTGGTACGGGGTGCGGTGGAGTAAAGGAGGAGGCTGCAATAGCCAACATGGGCATGGCTAAGGGTAAGACGGCAGCCGTCTTGGCGGAGGCGTCAGCCAGGGCATTCCCACGGGTGACGGGGCTATCATCTTTAGTATGGGCCCGGCAGTGAACTACAGCCAGGACCGAGGGTTCTTGAAGGGCGTCCAAAAGCTTGTGGATGAGGGGGAGGTGCTGAATGGGTTTACCGGCAGCTGTCTGGAAACCTCGAAACTTCCAGAGGTGGATGTGACAATGCACAACTCCAAAAGCATACTTGCTATCAGTAAAAATGGTAACGGTCTTACCAGCGGCCAACTGGCAAGCTCGGGCCAGGGCATAGAGTTCGGCGGCTTGGGCTCCCCAGTTGCCTGGCAGTGAGGCGGCCTCTTGAATGTCCCATTCAGAGGTGATTGCATAACCGGTGAAACGCTTGCCATCAACATAGAAGGAGCTTCCGTCCGAGAAGAGGACGCAATCAGGGTTGTCCAGTGGCACGTCAAACAGGTTGTCCCTTATCTGTAAGATGCTATAAACTACTTCCACACAGTCATGCTGATCCTGGAGGACTGGCAGGTCAAGAAGCAAGGTAGCTGGATTAAGGGGCCCATACCTTTCAAAAATTAGGTTAGTGTCTTCTAAGAGTTCGGCCTCTAGCTGTTGCTGACGATGGGCCGAAAAGACTTGGGTTGTGCCCCTACGCAGAAGGGCTGACAAGGCATGAGAGGTCCAAACCGTGGTAAAATGACCCAGGGTCAGGCTCTTTGCCTTTGTGATCAGCAGGGCAGCTGCTGCCAGAGTCCGGGTGCAGGATGGGGTTCCCTGAGTGACAGGGTCGATCTGCTGAGAGTAAAAAGCAAGCGGGAAATGGTGGGGCCCGCTCAGCTGGGTAAGGACGCCACTAGCAATTCCGCCCCTCTCGTGGACAAAAAGGTGAAAGGGTTTGCTGTAATTGGGGGGGGCGGAGAGACATGGAGGAGGCCACGCTGTCCTTGAGTAACTGAAAGGCTTGGATTGTGTCCGGGGACCACTGCAAAGGGTCAGGAGCAAGGTTAGCAGTGAGTCGGTGGAGCGGTTTGCTTAACTCCCCGCAGGATGGTAACCAGGGGCGACAGAAGCCAATTAATCCTAAGAAACCTCGAAGTTGTTTCTTGGTGTTTGGCAGAGGGCAGTTTTGGATAGTCTTTATGCGGACTGGGTCCATTTGTCTCCCCTCTGGGGTTAACAGGAAGCCCAGATATCGGACCTTCTGTGAGACCCACTGAATCTTGTTAGGGTCTACCTTGTGGCCTCTGGTGTGTAGGTATAATAAAAGTGCCTTACCATCGATGCGGAGGGCAGCTTCTTCGCGGTTACCTAATAGGATGTCATCTACGTATAGGACTAACGTGGATCCCTGCGGACTGGTGAAGCCTTCCAAGTCGTGGCGGAGGCATTGGCTGAAAATCGTGGGGCTGTCTCTGTAGCCTTGAGGAAGTCGTTGCCAGACATAACTTTGTCCCTCCCAGGTGAAACCAAAGAGATACTGAGAGTCTGGGTGCACAGGAATGCTGAAAAAGGCTGATTTTAAGTCAATAACAGTGAACCACTCAGCATCCCAGGGGATTTGGCTGATGATAGTAGCTGGATCAGGAACTACTGCATGAAGAGGGACCACATACTGATTAACAACCCGTAGATCCTGTACAAAGCGCCAACGAATAGGGTCTCCGTCCTTTTTAGGAGGCTTTTTGACAGGCAGTATAGGGGTGTTACAGGGAGTGCGCTGAGGGCGGACTAGCTTTTGTGCAATGAATCCCTCGATAATGGGGCGGATGCCCTCCCGGGCTTCCAGCGACAGGGGGTATTGAGGGACTGACGGGGGGGTTAAGGAGGGCTTGAATCCTTACTGGCTCTGCCGAAAGGAGCAGGCCAACATCAGTGTCAGAAATTCCCCAGAGGGTTAAAGGCAAGTCAGTGAGGTCAGGGGAGAGAGAGGGGGGGTTTTCCCAATTACCCTGAGTTGGGGCCGAATCTCCTAACACTGTCATCAATAATCCTACCCCTTCAGGAGTGCAGGTTAAAGTAGCCTCAAGCTTACAGAGTAAATCCCGGCCCATCAAAGGGATCGGACAAGCTGGGGAAAAAAGAAAACGGTGAGAAAAACATTTATCAGCATAAATAACATTTAGAGGCAAAGTGAGTCCCAGAGACTGTGGGTTGCCCTCCACCCCAGTTGCAGTTTTAACCTTAGAGGATAGCCAGGGAGAGGGGGCATGATTTAAAAGAGAGAAAGTAGCTCCAGTATCAATGAGGAAGGAGACAGGCAGTCCTTGGACTGAAAGGGTTAGACGAGGCTCTTTGCTGGGAGGGGAGAAAGTGAGGAAGGAGCCGGCTAAAGACATTAAGGAAATAAGACCATCACATTGTTTGCCTTCGCCCCCGGGGTACTGTCATTGAGGAGGCTGAGTTTGCTGCAGCTGCTGTTGTTGCCCGTAGTTGATCCAGGCCTGGGGAACGGGCTGAGCTGGTGGTGCAGGGGTGTATTCGTCCCTGGTGTAAGTATCTGCGGATGGGACCGGACCCTCTGGGCGTCCCCAGGGGCATTCACGTTTAAAGTGACCGGGCTGTCCGCACTGAAAACAATTTCCTGGTGGCTGGGGTTGCCAGGACCCTCTTCCCCGAGCACCCTGAAATCCCCTGCCACGGCCACAGCCTCTGCCTCGAACACCGCCGCGAAAAGCTAAAGCCATCAACTTATATTCTTCCTTTTTCTCTTTCTTTTTACTACTTTCCCTTTCTTTCTCCCATGCAAAATCAGCTACGTCCAACACTGAAGTGACTGACTCACCTCCCCAACCAGGGCGAAACTTTAAGAAATAATCCCTTACAGGGGGCACTGACTGATTCACAAAAAACGAAATAAGAGTAGGGTGGTCTGCTTCTCTCTCAGGATCCATCTGAGTGAACATTCGGGCCCCCTCCAATAGCCTCGACCAGAACTTTCTGGGTGGCTCATCAGATTCCTGCCGAATCTGCATGAACTTAGCCTGATTAGGCGAGCGGCGAGCCATTTCTTTGAGTCTCTCTAACAATCGCTCTCGATCTGTTCGCAGCTGAGTCAGCCTTGGCTGACTCCAGTCTAGGGGATTCCAGCCAGCGGCTTGATCCCGCCTATCCATCCAAGTAGTATTAAGCGCATTGCTATCCCCCCATGTCCTTTCTGCCATCCACAATCTACTACGTTCCTCTCCGGTCAAAACTCTACTTAACAACTGATCTACATCCGTATAAGTAGGATTATGACTTGAAAACAATCTTTCTAAAAGTTCTGTGATCTTTCGGGGATTTTCCCCAAAGGACCCTGACAACCGTCCCCACTCTTTCAAGTCCCATTCTAGCCATCCTTTATATTCCACAATATTAGTATGTTGTAACTGGCCATCATTGCCCACAAAAGGTTGGTCGTGCACCTGTAAAGGCATTTCTCTACTTACACCTTTATCACTCACAAAAGGTTTGGCGGAGGCAGCCTCTGGGCTATCCTCAGGGGAGGGGTATGCAACCTGCTGCATCTGCTTGATCTTTTGCCTAGTAATTACTCCTCCCGAGGTGTGCCCTTCCATTTCCCCCTTATCCCTCTGCAGAGATTCCGACCTGGAGTCCTGCAGATTCCCCTCTGCGCCCTGGAGAGAGTCCCCCTGCGGAGGAATAGGGGCAGGTGCAGTGGGGACCAACTGACGAGTCAAAACACGCAGTGGTTTACACCCTTCATCGAAATAACATGGAGGGGGTTCACTCTCGGGAGAATACCTGACTGCCATAATTTTTAAAGATTTCCACAGCTCTGCTGCTGTGTCCCAACAAAACCAGTAACATAACTGTCCCGGATGGTCTTTTTCGATCTGGCTCCTTACTCCTCTTAAGGCAGCCTGTTCGAAAGAGCCATACGAAGGCCACCTCATCTCCGGGTCGGCCAATACCGCGGTATACCCAGTCCAATTCCTTACACACAGTGTGTACAACTTCCTCCTAGACATTCCTGTCTGTACTGGGAGTTTCCCTTCGTTCCATAACTTATTTACAATCCCCAACGGACTCTCAAGAGGCACGCTAGTCCCTTGACCCATGGTGTCTGACAGGAGCCCTCCAACTGGCGTTTACCCTGCTGTCCAGTACACGACCCCTCAATATTGAATTGGCTGGGAGAAATCTCCCGTGGCGCCTGCCAATTCGTATATGAGTGGTCTGACCACTGGACAGAGGCACCGCACCAGAAGGAAATCCCGGACAAGCCCCCAAATTGTTAGGTAAAAAAGCAAGTCCTCACTCACCTCTCCAGCACCCGAGTTCGTGCGGAGTTGGTATGGGGCTCACAATCTGTCAGAGACCAGACACCAATTCGTTGATCAACGGGCTCACACTATCCTTAGCTTGAAAGGCTTCAGAGTAAGTGTGGCAAGTTTATTAGGGGTGAGCATCAATATTTATACACAGAAGTAAACAAAGTGATTAACAGATCATAATGATCATGCATAATCAATCAAGATTCTACAGGATAAAACAGGTTAAAATGTAAATTCAAAAAGAGATAAGGGGAGATGGCTACTTAAGGGGAGGGGGGGTGTCATGAGTAGTTCGCAGGTCAGAGCTTTGATTAAAAGTTCAGACAGAGACATCAAGTCTGGGTTAAGTTTAAGCTCATCAAAAGTTCAGACCCAACAGAAGAACCTTTTCTTTTATATGATGAAGTAAGATTGTCAGTAATCATCATCATATCTGACAGGTGTGTCTGGACGGAGGCCGGAGGCTGGGCACTTTAAGGGAACTGCGTTGTTTGGACTTCTGAGTAACCAGTGAAGTTCTATAGAAGCTGTTTTGTGCTGGTTGGTAAAACTAAGTATTGGAAGATCCACCAGCGTTTGGGGTTTGTCTGCCCCGTTTTGTTTGCAGTTCACCCTGATTGAGTGACCTCAGCTGGCTCCTACGGGCAGCACCTTCACACCCGGATCCCCCATGCACCCAACTCCCAATGCACCCAGCTCCCCCTGTGCACCTGGCCCCCGCACCTCAATACACCACCCAATGCACCCAGCTCCCTCCAATCCACCCAACCCCCAATGCACCCAGATCCCACCATGCACCCAGTCCCCAATGCACCCAGCTCCCTCCAATCCACCCAACCCACAATGCACCCAACTCCCCCCGTGCACCCAGCCCCCCCCAATACTCCATCCAATGCACCCAGATCCCACCATGCACCCAGCCCCCAACACATCCAGCTCCCTGTGACACCCCCATATTAAATATGGTCATATAATAATAATTAGGATATGTTTTGTAGAAAGTCTGCCTTGTGAGGTAGCATTCTAAAAGTCTTGATCTGCTAGGCATTAATATTTCATTGGATTGGATGTGCTATTGTTATATGTGATGTTATGAAGTTTGGCTATGTATGTGTTACTCAAACATGTTGTGAGGCTGAAAACACCCACAAGCAGCCTTTCAGGTACGACAGTAAAAAGGCCAAACAATGTTAATGCCTTATTGAGGAAATGCTCACAAGCACAAGGATTACCCCAGGAACTGTGTGCAATAGAAACCTCTCAGAGATTTAGGGTTACCATATTTCAACAAGCAAAAAAGAGGACGGGAGGAGCCCCGCCCTAGCCCCGCCCCTGCCCCTCCCACTTCCCGCCCCCCCAGAACCCCCAACCCTCCCCCCGTTCCTTGTCCCCTGACTGCCCCCTCCTGGGACCCCTGCCCCTAACTGCCCCCCAGGACTCCACTCCCTATCTAAGCCTCCCTGCCTCTTGTCCCCTGACTGCCCCAACCCTTATCCACACCCCCACCCCCAGACAGACCCCTGGGACTCCCACGCCCCATCCAACCACTCCCCACCCCCTGACAGCCCCCCCCAGAACTCCCAACCCATCTAAACCCCTCTGCTCCCTGTCCCCTGACTGCTCCGATCCCTCTCCGCACTCCTGCCCCCTGACACCCCCCCCAGAACTCCCAACCCATCTAAACCCCTCTGCTCCCTGTCCCCTGACTGCTCCGATCCCTCTCCCCACTCCTGCCCCCTGACAGCTCCCCCCCAGAACTCCCAGCCCCCCACCCCCCCGCTCCTTGTCCCCTGACTGCCCCCTCCTGGGACCCCTGCTCCTAACTGCCCTCCAGAACCCCACCCCCTACCTAAGACTCCCTGTTCCTTGTCCCCTAACTGCCCCCTCCTAAGACCCCCCCAACTGCCCCCCAGGACCCTACCCCCTACCTGTACCCTGACTGCCCAAAACTTTCTCCACTCCCCCCCAAAAGCCCCCCCCCGTTTCTTGACTGCCCCCTCCAGAACCTCTCTGCCCCTTCTCCTGCCCCCTGGCCCCCTTACCCTGCTGCTCAGAACAGGGTGTTGGGCTCTGTGCGAGCCGGACACGTGGCTGCGCTCCCCAGCACAACAAAACCCGGTCCCTGGCCCGGACCGGGCTGCAGGGGAGAGCTGCCCTTGTATCAGCACAAAGTGCTCTCGCTCCCGTTTTGCTACGCTGCATGGCAGAAACCGCTCCCAGTTGCAAAAGGGGAGGGCTGCACTTTGTGCTGAGACACTTGCTCAGAATGCAGGGCGGATCCGGCTCCTCTACAGCTGCTCCGGAGTCCAGCCCGGGACTTTCCTGCAGCCCTCCCAGCCGCTCGCTCTGCTCTGCCGGGGGAGGGGGGAAATCCCGGACATTGTGAGTGCTTTACAAATTCCCCCCGGACGCTATTTTTAGCACAAAAAGGAGGACATGTCCGGGTAAATCCGGACGAATGGTAACGCTAAGAGATTGCACTGCACAATGGGAACTGTCTGACCCAGGTCATAGCAAAAGAGCTTTCCAGCAAGTGAGGAGAAGATATAAAAGGGAGAAATAACATCATGACTACATGTCACTCTTCCTACAACCACACACCTGAAAGTACCAGAGGAAAAAGACTGAACCGGGGGAAGTGCTGATCCCAGGCTAAGAGGATTTCTAACTGGAAACCTGGTGGACTGTTTGTATCATCAGCCAGGGTGAGAAACTGCTAATTCAAACCCAATCTTTCTTGTATTTTAGGCTTAGTTGGCAGTTTTGTTTATTTGCTAAATAATCTCCTTTGGTCGGTTTGCTATCACTTATAATCACTTAAAATCTATTTTCTGTAGTTAGTAAATCTATTTTAGATTTTACCTAAGACACTGTGTGTTGTTCGAAGTGCAAAGGGGCTAGATCTCAGCTCATGAACAAGAGTTGGTGCACGTCCACTTTCCTTTGTAGAAGTGTTGAATCGGGTAATACATTCATACTGGTGGGGTTTTGACCAGGGCAGGATGGTTCAGCTCTGGGGTCCTAGCCTGGGAGGCTGGGGGTTATCTTGGCTGTAGCCTCTCGATTGTTGGTTCATGCAGTGGTTGGCCACAGCCTGCATGCACCTGCAGCTGGGTGTGTGCCTGCCTGTGCAAACGCTGGTTGGAGTGTAGGATTGGGAGCAGTGAAAAGCTTGTCACACCAGCCCAGTGCTGATAGGGAGCCCAACCTGGTGAGTCACAGCTCCCCCAATGCACCCAGCCCCCTACCTCAATACATCACCCCAACACACCCAGCTCCCTGCACCCACCCATCCCCCAACACACAGAGCTCCCCGATCCACCCAGCCCCGAATACACCCAGTTCCCCCATACACCCAGCCCCCAACACATCCAGCTCCCCCATGCACCCAGCCCCCAACACATCCAGCTCCCCCATGCACCCAGCCCCCAACACATCCAGCTCCCCCATACACCCAGCCCCCAACACATCCAGCTCCCCCCATACACCCAGCCCCCAACACATCCAGCTCCCCCCATACACCCAGCCCCCAACACATCCAGCTCCCCCCATACACCCAGCCCCCAACACATCCAGCTCCCCCATGCACCCAGCCCCCAACACATCCAGCTCCCCCATGCACCCAGCCCCCAACACATCCAGCTCCCCCATACACCCAGCCCCCAACACATCCAGCTCCCCCATGCACCCAGCCCCCAACACATCCAGCTCCCCCATACACCCAGCCCCCAACACATCCAGCTCCCCCCATGCACCCAGCCCCCAACACATCCAGCTCCCCCATGCACCCAGCTCCCAACACATCCAGCTCCCCCCATGCACCCAGCCCCCAACACATCCAGCTCCCCCATACACCCAGCCCCCAACACATCCAGCTCCCCCATGCACCCAGCCCCCAACACATCCAGCTCCCCCCATACACCCAGCCCCCAACACATCCAGCTCCCCCATACACCCAGCCCCCAACACATCCAGCTCCCCCCATACACCCAGCCCCCAACACATCCAGCTCCCCCATGCACCCAGCCCCCTACCTCAATACATTACCCCAACGCACCCAGCTCCCTGCACCCACCCATCCCCCAACACACAGAGCTCCCCGATCCACCCAGCCCCGAATACACCCAGTTCCCCCATACACCCAGCCCCCAACACATCCAGCTCCCCCATGCACCCAGCCCCCAACACATCCAGCTCCCCCCATGCACCCAGCCCCCAACACATCCAGCTCCCCCATACACCCAGCCCCCAACACATCCAGCTCCCCCATGCACCCAGCCCCCAACACATCCAGCTCCCCCATGCACCCAGCTCCCAACAAACTCAACTGCCCCATACACCCAATGATATTCTATGATCCTATGATTCACCCAGCCCCCCATTCACCCAGTTCCCCCTATGCACCCACTACAGCACACCCAGCTCCTCCATCCCCAATCTCAAAGTACTCTGGCCCCGGCCCCCCTGCCCCACCTCAGCCCCAGCTCTCCCTCCAGCGCAATCACATGCAGGACCCTGACGCCCTCACGTGTTGGACCCTCGTTGTGCTCCATGGACTGCTCCTCCAAGTGCCATTCCCTCTCAGGGTCAGGGAATCCCCTCTTGTCCTTCCCCCTCTCCCCTCCCCCCTTGCTGGATTTCCTGTCCCTGAGGCCTGGAGCAGCCTCATATCACACACACACACACACACACACACACGGGGGGGGGGGGGGGGGGGGGCAGGGAGCAGACCAGGTCAGCTGCAGCTCCCAGCGTAAGGGGTGAGAGTACAATCTGAGAACTGTCCATTCCTCCCGCCTGACCCCATTTCAGGGAGGCGGGGAGACTGGCTCCTTTAAACCAGTCACCCTGGTTCAAAGTCAGCCATAGGTGCACCTCAGCAGCCAGGACTCCTGGGTTCTCCCACCAGTTCTGGAAGGGGAGTGGGGCACTGGGAGAAAGGAGCCTGGGTTCTATTCCCTGCTGTGCCCCAGGTCTCTGTGTGATCAGCCCCTTCACAGCTCTGTGCCTCAGTTTCCTTTTACTCAGTGCTTCCCCCTGCCCTGTTCAGCTGTCTGTCATTCTCTCCAGCACCTGGTCCATGGGCCTGTGGTCCCAGCTGCAGCATCTGGAGTGGGGGCAACCCGTCTGCTTCAGAGACCCCCGGCACCAAGAGGGCCTGGAGTTTGATGGTATGTGTGTGTGTGCATGAGCGAGAAAGAGAAACAGCTGTGGGGACCCCTGCAGAGCTGGGGGTCACAGGCCCCACTCTGACCACCCCACAGCACGATCCCCCCCATCCCTTCTTACCCTCCCCCCCCCCCAGCCTGTTCCCCTGTGGGCGCTGACATGGCCAAACAGCAAAGGTTGTGTGGGTAACTGGAGCCGGGACAGGCAGCAGCTGCTGCTCGAGTTACACGTCTCGGCCCGGCCTGGGGGGGGGGGAGGGGGGGAGGGGAAATCTGGGGGCTCAGGCTCTCTGCAGACTCTGGCAGCATCGCTGCATTAGTCACTCAGAACAGCTCCCCGGTTTCCGTGTGATCAGCAGACTCAGACTTGACTCTGGATTCAACTGGTGTGATTGAGACCAGAATCTGCCCTCCCATTCCCAGCAAAGAGCTGCCAGAGCTGGACAGGGCTGCACGGGGGGCAGGGGATTGGGGGTGGGAGTCAGGACGCCTGGGTTCTATCCCCAGCGCTGGGAGGGGAGTGGGCTCTAGTCATTGGGGGTGGGTGTCAGGACGCCTGGGTTCTATCCCCAGCGCTGGGAGGGGAGTGGGCTCTAGTCATTGGGGGTGGGAGTCAGGACGCCTGGGTTCTATCCCCAGCGCTGGGAGGGGAGTGGGCTCTAGTCATTGGGGGTGGGAGTCAGGACGCCTGGGTTCTATCCCCAGCGCTGGGAGGGGAGTGGGCTCTAGTCATTGGGGGTGGGAGTCAGGACGCCTGGGTTCTATCCCTAGCTCTGGAGGGGCAGGTGCTGAGACGAGACCCTCAGCAGCTGTGCTACCCCAGTCACTGAGGACATGGATCTGTGGTGGGGACAAGCCACCCCAATCCCCTTGGAGCAGAAGCCGTAAATTAACTTTCCTGCCACCACCCAATAAATCAGCTTCCATCGCCACCCTCCCCCCTGAATATCCCAGCTGGGGCCAGTCACCTCAGGACAGGACAGGGAGCAGCCAGTCAGGGTGCCATGGGGGTGGGGCAGGCTGGGATTGCAGTTCCCTTGGGGGCAGGGACGTGGGGGGCTGGGGACAATGAGATTGGCTCAGCAGGGATCCATGGGGGTGGGGAGCAGGACCCTATGACTCACTGGCTGCCCAGCCCCCAGGCTGCTGCTGGAGAGGAGTCTGGGTGCAATGGGGATCCATGGAATATGCCGCATCCCCCGCCCCCTCCAGGGCCCAGACACAGGGATCCCACTGGGCCAGCCCAAGACCACAGGCCAGGACTCCTCCATCCTGTGCCCCTCCCCCCCAGGCCAGGATCCCCCCCCCAGCCCGTGCCCTCATTCCCCACTGCCGGGTCCCCCTGCCCTGCACACGATTCCCGGAGCCTCCGGGCCCGAGCCCTGTCTACGCACCGAGGGCTGGGCTGGCTATGGACGGATCGCGTTACTGCTGCTGGCTGTGCCCCCCCCAGCCTTCCCCCCCGGCCAGAGGCAGGTTTTACCCTTCGGTGGGGCCCCCATTCGCCTGCCCTCCGGCCCGGTGCTCCAAGCGGGGAAATGAGGTCGGGGTGCAGGGGCGCCCATCTTTCCTGGGCCCCCCAGTTGGTCCATTTCCCCGTTGGCCCAGTGGCTAATCCGCCACTGCCTCCAACCCTCAGCCCCACTGCCCTGCCCCCGGCCCCACTGATTCCCCCAGCACCACTACCCTGCCACCATCCCAGCCCCCCGCCGCATTGCCCTGCCCCTATCCCAGCCTCCAGCCCCACTGAGCCTCCAGCCCTCAGCCCCATTACCCTGCCACCAGTCCCACTGATCCTCCAGCCCCCAGGTCCATTGCCCTGACCCCATCCCACCCCCAGCCCCACTGAGCCTCCAGCCCTCAGCCCCATTACCCTGCTGCCATCCCACCCCCAGCCCCACTGATCCTCCAGCCCTCAGCCCCATTACCCTGCCCTTATCCCAGCCATCAACCCCACTGAACCTCCAGCCCTCAGCCCCACTGCCCTGCCCCCCAGCCCCCCGACCCCATCACCTCTCCACTCCATTTCCTAATGCCCTGCTCTGCCCCTCAACAGCATCCCTGACCCCAGGCCATTTGCCTTGCCCTGGTTCCCATCCCATCTCCCTGAGATCTCCCATCCATGCCCCCTACACCTCCTGTTCCCCAAGGGCTCCTCAGCCCCAATGGAGCCGGGTCCCCTCTGTTCTTCTGGCAGCTCCATTCACCCCAGACCCTAACTGGGGGGCAGAGGGGAGATGCAGTGAGCGTGGACTCCCTGCACGGGGAGGGGGAAGGGTGTCGCTGTGTCCCCTGCCCCACCCAGCAGCAGACACAGCAGGAACAGAGGGGCCTGGCCTCCGGCATCGCCTGAGGTGTAAAGTCTCTGACAAGACAGACGTGTTTTCCCAGGGGTTTCTGCACAGCATTCACGTGGGCACAGCCAGGGTGCGCTGGCCCCGGCAGGAACGATGGAGATGCACAGATGGGCAGACAGACGCGGACCCAAAATGAAAATCCTTCTCACTTCCCACCCGCTCCAAATCCCTCCACCAGGCAATCGGTCCCCGATGGCAGGGCCGGCACAACCCATTAGGCAACCTAGGTGGTCGCCTAGGGCGCTACAATTTGGGGGGCAGCGACCGTGGCAGTATTTCGGCAGCCCTTCTGCTGCCTCTGTTGGAGGGCGGGATTTCGGGGCAGGAAAAGCTGGCGGCGCTCCTGCCCAATGGTCACCCCTGAGCTCAGTCACCAGGGCTCCTGGCCCTTCCCTTTGGGAGGGAACTCCCTCCCTCCCTGGGCTCACAGCCCCCTCCCCCCCGCCAGCCCTGGGGCTGCTGGCCCTTCCCCCACGGAGGGGATCCCCCCCTGGCTTTCACCCGCCACCCCAGCCCTGGGGCTGCTGGCCCTTCCCCCACAGAGGGGATCCCCCCCTGACTTTCACCCCCCCCCCCGGCCCTGGGGCTGCAGGCCCTTCCCCCACAGAGGGGATCCCCCCTGGCTTTCACCCCCCACCCCAGCCCTGGGGCTGCTGGCCCTTCCCCCACGGAGGGGATCCCCCTGGCTCAGAGCCCCCCCCCGCCAGCCCTGGGGCTGTTAGCCCTTCCCACGGAGGGGATCCCCCCCTGGCTTTCACCCCCCACCCCAGCCCTGGGGCTGCTGTCCCTTCCCCCACAGAGGGGATCCCCCCTGGCTTTCACCCCCTACCCCAGCCCTGGGGCTGCTGGCCCTTCCCCCACAGAGGGGATCCCCCTGGCTCAGAGCCCCCCCCCCCCGCCAGCCTTGGGTCTGCTGGCCCTTCCCCCACAGAGGGGATCCCCCTGGCTCACAGCCCCCCCAAGCCCATGGACTGCCTGCCCTTCCCTCGGGTGGGTCGATCTAGATGGGTTGCTAATTAGTGACTGTGGGCACAACTGGCTGGGTAGCTGGTGGGGGGCACATGGGATCTGGCCAGCGGGTGCAGCTGTGGACGGCCAGCACGGGAGCTCATCTGGCTGGGGGGTAGACAGAGGAACGGAGGACTAGACAGAGGGAAGGGGGTGAGGACGAGGAAATGTGAGTGAGACAAGCCCTGAGCCGCGTGTCCATTATGGCCAAGGGACAGAAATAACCCGCAAGGAGCCAAGAAGCAGGATGGGGGGTGGGGGAGGTTTCTTGCAAGGAGCTGGCAGACGTTGAGTGACATCTCGGTGTGCGGCCGCCTCAGCCACTTTCCTAAGTCACCTCTCGGTCTCCCTCCCTCTGCCTCAAGTCAGCAAAAATACCTCCCTGCGCAGAATGCCATATGTGTGCCGGTGCCTGCCGTGATGTCAGGGGAGCTGCCCAATGGGAGCACAGGGACGGGGCCCGGGAGTCTTCCCCGTGGGCTCCCTCATAAGGACCAGGGACAGCCCCAATCCCCACTGAGGGTGTCTCTACCGGGACGGGTTGCGTGGGCTCCCCTGTCGGATACTGGGCGCCGAGGAGGGCCATGGTCTGCTGAGTGGCAGGGGACGCGAGGTGGGAGACGCTCAGAGACCAACTGACCAACCGGGTCTTGTGAGGGGCAGAGACAGGCCGAGCCCAGGGGGGACAGGGCTTACAGCGCTGGTGGAGCAGCCATGGAGAACTCCCACACAAAGACCGTGGAGGAGTGTCTGGCCTACTTTGGCGTGAGCGAGAACTCTGGCCTGACGCCCGAACACGTGAAGAAGAACCTGGACAAATACGGCCCCAACGGTAAGTGCTGGCAGCGCCCTGCATCTGCACACATCTGGCTGGACCGGCTACCGGGGTGGGGAGAGATGAGGCAGAGAGAGGTGGAGCGAGAAAGAGACCGAGAAAGGAAGAAGGATTGAGAATGAGGAACAGAGAGTTTGCTTGTGTCCAGGGAGGTGGGGGGGGGGGGGGGGGAGAAATGTCTGGGGCTGGGGAGCGAGAAAGAAGGAGGCAAACAGGAGAGAATGGAACAGGTGGCTAAAGGTGCATGGGGTTGATGGACACAGAGAGGTAGGGATGGAGCTAGAGACAATGAGCGAGGCTGGCATCAGCCACTGGGCCCTGGGAGGTGTGTAGCAGCATGAGGGGAGCTGGGTGTCAGGGCAAGAATCAACAGGGCTCCCAGAGCCACGTATCAGAGCCCGGGGAGCCGCATATCGGAGCCTGGGGGGGGGCACGTATCAGAACCCCAGGAGCCACATATCGGAGCCCGGGGAGCCGCATATTGGAACCCCGGGAGACACGTATCGGAGCCCAGGGAGCCACGTATCAGAGCCCGGGGAGCCGCGTATCGGAGCCTGGGGGCGGGGGGGGGGGCCACGTATCAGAACCCCAGGAGCCACATATCGGAGCCCGGGGATCCGCGTATCGGACCCCGGGGGGGGGGCCACATATCAGAACCCCGGGCACCTGCATATCAGAGGACGGGGGGGCTACGTATCAGAGCCCAGGGAGCCGCGTATCACAGCCCAGGGAGCTGCGTATCAGAGCCTGGGGGGTCCACGTATCAGAACCCCAGGAGCCACGTATCGGAGCCCGGGGAGCTGCATATCGGAACCCCGGGAGACACGTATCGGAGCCCAGGGATCTGTGTATTGGAGCCCAGGGGGGCCGCGGATCAGAACCCCGGGGAGCCACGTATGAGAGCCCGGGGAGCCACATATCAGAGCCCGGGGAGCCGCGTATCAGAGCCTGGGGAGCCGCGTATCAGAATCAGGGTCAGAGCCTATCACAGAGAAGCCAAAGATGCAGACACAGGCAAGGCCCGGCTGTCCTGGGGACAAGGCAGCTGCTCCTTGGCTAAGAATAACCCGCCTGTAATTCCCTCTGGAATGGATCGGACACCAGAGATGCTGCGTGGGGCGGAGGGCATCCTTCACTCTGCGCCTCCTGTCCTGGCACAGGGTTAAGGGGAGCCCCTAATGCTGGCGGGGCAGGAAAGTCCTGTGCTGGGCCAGCATGTGTGGAAGTGATGGGTGGCTCAGACTGCAACTGAGGATGGGCATGATCCCAACCGCACCGTGGTGCCCCTCCTAGCCCCATATCCTCCGGCTTCCTGCCACCCCCAGCCCCACTGGGCTTGGTGCAGGTCCCAGAGCAGCAGGCCAAGGAGCTTGGGTTCACTCAGCCCAGCTTGGGTCACTGCAGGAGAGTGTGTGAGTGAGTACTTGTGTGTGAACGACTGTCTGCATCTATGTGTGTGAGGGCGTGTGGGCGTGTGTAAGTGTGTATGGGCGTTCCTGTATGTATGAAGGTGAGTTCACTCACATGTGGGTGTGTTTACATGTGTGTGTGCAGGTGTGTTCATGTGTGTGAGGGCATGTTTACATGTCTGAGGGCATGTTTACACCAGTGGGCATGTGGGTACCCCATTCTCTGCATGTCTGTGCAGCCCCAGCTAGGGAAATATAGGGCCCTGGTACCTCATTTCAGCTGGACCCATCCCTCTCCCATTTCACTCCATTAATTTTTGGGGGCCCTGCCCCCCCTTTCTGCCTCCTGTCAGCCCAGCGTGTGTCTCAGTGTCTTGTGCGCACACACACACACACACTCTCTCCCCTTAGCCTGCCAAAGGTGCCAGGGCTTGAGGCCCCATGGGCTGGGATGTTGTGCCCTAGGCCAATGAATCCGTCTGCCCCTGTTTGTGTGCCATGTCCCCTCCTTTGGGGCTCGTTCCTGTCTCCCCCGTGTGCAGCATGCGCCCTGCCCCGGGGGTTCCCGCTCACGGTGCTAACCAGCCTCTCCTCTCTTCCTTCACTCCTGCGGCGGCGGCGGCTCCATGGGCAGAGCTCCCGGCAGAGGAAGGTGAGTCCCAGCCACTGGTGCCCCCAAAACCGCAAAGTGCCAGAGCCCACGGCAGCCACCACCAGCCACATCCTCAGGCCAGCCCCAACCCCTCTCTAACCCAAACCCCGGGGCCAACGCCCCCCCATAACTCCCCCCGGCCCCTCCATCACCTGACCCCTGTGGCCAGCCCTCTGTCCATAACCCAGTGCTCCCAGGGCCCACGGCCCCTCTGGTAGCCCAGTGCCTCCATTGCTCTATAACTTTACCCCTGTGGCCAGCGCCCTCAACCCACTGCCCCCAAGGCCCTCCCTTGCCCCACAACCTGACTCCCCAGCTCCGACCCCCATTCTCCATTCCGGCTCCAGTCCCTGGGACTTGCAGGGCTGCCCGTTTTGGTTGCACAGATTCCTGGAGCTTTCATCACTTGAGAGAATCTTTAATTCCTGGTGACTCCAGGACAGTCCTGGAGGGCTGGCACCCTAGTGACTTGGTGTCCCTGCCTCTGACCCCCTGTGCCCCCACACCCAAGGAAAATAGGGGTGGGATCCCTGGGGGTGTGTGTGTGTATCCCTGCTGCTCCCTGACCCTGCCCCACTCCCCAGGCAAGTCCATCTGGGAGCTGGTGGTGGAGCAGTTTGAGGACCTGCTGGTGCGAATCCTGCTGCTGGCAGCCTGCATCTCCTTTGTGAGTGAGGGGGGGCTGGGGTCCCAGGGTGTGGGAGGGGCTGCATCTCCTTCGTGAGTGGGGGGGGGGCTGGGGTCCCAGGGTGTGGGAGGGGCTGCATCTCCTTCATGAGTGGGGGGCACTGGGGGGGTCCCAGAGAGCTGGGAAGTCCCAGGTGGCTGGGCAGAGGCTACATCATTGTCATGAGTAGTGGGGGGCACTGGGGGGGTCCCAGAGCGCTGCAGCTCCATGAGTGACTGGGGGGTCCCAGAGGGCTGGGGGAGGGGCAGTGCTGGGAAGGGAGCTCTCTATGTATAACATGGGAACCGAGGAGTAAATTTTAGTGAGAGAGGCTGGTATGTCCTAGGAAACCCATGAGGGTAGAGATTGGGAGCCAGGACTCCTGGGTTCTATCCCTGGCTCTGGGGAGGGGGGAGTGGGGTCTAGTGGTCAGAGTGGGGGGGGGGGCTGGGAGTCAGGATTCCTGGATTCTATTCCTGACCCTGCCACAGGCTCTCTGTGCCTCAGTTTCCCCCTTTTGAATGGGGCGGGGTGAAGTCTGGATCACTCCTGTGTGCAAAGCACTGGGAGGTGCCGGGGGACAGGTGTCCCTGGGGAAGGGCCAGGGGTACGGTCCCACCCCACTCTGTCCAGGCTCCACGCTGTGTCTCTGGCAGGGGCGCTGTGGGCCCAGGGCTCCTCAGGCCAGGAGGGGAGCAGGCATTGGGAGGCGTCTTGCATCGTCCTTCACCATGACCTTTCTGTGTGGAGACCTGGCCCAGGCCCGCCTGGAATTCAGTCTTGAAGGATTCAGTATCGGCTCCCGAAAAGGCAGCATCTCAAGTGTCGGCAGCTGGGCCAGGGCTGCGGGTGGAAGGAGGGAGCCAGGGCTAGGGGGTGGGAAGAGGGAAGAGGGAGGCCCAGGGCTGCGTCTAGCAGGTGTTAAAGGATGGGAGACCCTGCCTGGGTAGGCAGTGGAGGGAGGAGGAACCCCTCTCCTCACTGATTCTCCCCCCATGTGGCTCCATCAGCCCTCCTCCCATGTCCCCTTGATCTTGATATGTACTGGGCGAGGGGAGGGGGGGAACAGTGACAGCTGGGCCCCCCTGTCCCCTTGCGTGAGTGCAAGAGGCCTGTAAACTGATCTCAATCTCACTGGGCCTTGGATGAAACCTGAGTGGGCACAGTTGGGCCCAGCCTGGGCAAGGCTGCAGCATCCCTGTTGTATAACTGTGTGTGTGTGTGTCGGGGGGGGGAGCTGGTGTCTGTGCAAAAGTGGGAGACACTGGGCGGGGGGGGGTTTCTGTGTGAGTGTGTGCACACACCCGTGGCTTCATTGCTGCGGGGGTGAGTCAGAGAGCTGGCCCCTGTGTCTGGGGAGGTGTGCATTGCGCTGCGCATGTATGCATGCCTGCGGGTGTGTCTCTGCAGGAGTGCTTTGCTCAGTAGCAGGGCAGGCTCCATGCACCAGTTTGCCAAGCAGGTGCTTGGGGCGGCCACTCCGGAGAGGGGCGGCACGTCCAGCTATTCGGCGGCAATTCGGCGGACTGTCCCTCACTCCAGCTCGGCGCGAAGGACCTCCCACCGAATTGCCGCCGCAGATCGCGCTCACAGCTTTTTTTTTTTTTTTTTTTTTTTTTTTTTTTTCCCGCTTGGGGCGGCAAAAACCCTGGAGCCGGCCCTGCTCAGTAGGGGTGGGGTGCATTGCTGTAGGTGCAGGGTGTGTCTGTGCACCTAGCTGTGCGGGGTGTGTGGTTGAAATCCAGTCATCCCCAGAGTCAGAGCAGCAGGAGGTGACACCCCAGCACCTCAGGAGCCCTGGGGCAGTAAACCTGCAGCTAACCAAGCTGATTGTGACCAGGTAGAGGGGATGGGCCAGAAATGGAAGCTATTTTGGGATAAGATAGATTGATGAGTGTGTATGGAGATAGATAGATAGATAGAGGGAGGGAGGGGTAACCACTCTGACTTTTTGCCTATCACTTATAATCACTTAAAATCCATCTTTTGTAATCAATAAACTTACTCTAATGTTTTTCCTTACCAGTGAGTTTGACTGAAGTGCTCAGTAAACCTGCCCAGGTCACAAAGGCTGGTGTATGCCCACTTTCCATCGAGGAAGTGGTGAAACAATTAATAAACTTGCATTGCTCAAGAAAAGGTCTTGAGCGGTGCAAGACGGTATATTCCAGTGGTACAAGGCTGGGAGTTGAGGGTTTTGGCTAGTGCCTTGCTCCGTGTGATTCGTGAATGGCTCTGGGAGCATCCATGCAATCTAGCTGGGTGTGGGGCTCCACATGTGGTTGTACTGAGTGGAAACAGCATTAGGAGGGGTTTGCTGCTTGTCACCAGTGAGGCATTGTGAGAGACAACCCAGCTTAGTGAGTTAAGGGGCCCCAGCCATCCCACAGTGCCACGTTGCACCCCAGGGATCTCGTCATATACCCCATCTATCTATCTATCTATCTATCTATCTATCTATCTATCTATCTATCTATCTATCTATCGTATCGTATAAGAATGGCCATACTGGGTCAGACCAAAGGTCCATTTAGCCCGATATCCTGTCTTTCAACAGTGGCCAGTGCCAGGTGCCCCAGAGGGAATGAACAGAACAGGCAATGATCAAGTGATCCATTCCCTGTTGCCCATTCCTAGCTTCTGGCAAAGAGAGGCTAGGGACACCATCCCTGCACCTCCTGGCTAATAGCCATTAATGGACCTATCCTCCATGAGTTTATGTAGTTCTTTTTTGAACCCTGTTATGGTCTTGGCCTTCACAACATCCTCTGGCAAAGAGTCCCACAGACTGACTGTGTGTTGCAGGGCGGCTGGACCCAGAGGCAAAGCAAAAAAAAAATAAAAAATAGGGCAGCCATGCCGCCCTAAGATTGGAGGGAAGCCACCCCTTAGAATCTGCCGACCCAAGCACGAGCTTGCTCGGCTGGTGCCTGGAGCCGGCCCTGTGTGTTGCGTGAAGAAATATTTTCTTTTGTTTGTTTTAAACCTGTTGCCTATTAATTTCATTGGGTGACCCCTAGTTCTTGTGTTATGAGAAGGAGTAAATAACACTTCCTTATCTACTTTCTCCACACCAGTCATGATTTTATAGACCTCAATCATATCTCCCCTCAGTCATCTCTTTTCCAAGCTGAAAAGTCCCAATATTATTAATCTTTCTTCATACGGAAGCTGTTCCATGCCCCTCATAATTTTTGTTGCCCTTTTCTGAACCTTTTCCAATTCCAATATATCTTTTTTGAGATGGGGTGACCACATCTGCATGCAGTATTCAAGATCTGGGCGTACCATGGATTTATATAGAGGCAACATGATATTTTCTGTCTTATCATCTATCCCTTTCTTAATGATTCCCAACATTCTGTTCACTTTTTTGACTGCTGCTGCACATTGAGTGGATGTTTTCAGAGAACTATCCACAAGGACTCCAAGATCTCTCTCTTGAGTGGTAACAGCTCATTTAGACCCCATCATTTTATATGTATAGTTGGGATTACATTTTCCAATGTGCATTACTTTGCATTTATCAACTCTGAATTTCATATGCCATTTTGTTGCCCAGTCACCCAGTTTTGTGAGATCCTTTTGTAGCTCTTCGCAGTCTGCCTGGGACTTAACTATCTTGAGTAGTTTTATATCATCTGCAAATTTTGCCACCTCATTGTTTACCCCTTTTTCCAGATCATTTATTAATATGTTAAATAGGATTGGTCCCAGTACAGACCCCTGGGGGACATCACTATTTACCTCTCTCCATTCTGAGAACTGACCATTTATTCCTTCCCTTTGTTTCCTATCTTTTAACCAGTTACCAGTCCATGAGAGGACCTTCCCTCTTATCCCATGACAGCTCACTTTGCTTAAAAGCCTTTGGTTAGGGACCTTGTCAAAGGCTTTCTGAAAATCTAAGTACACGATATCCACTGGATCTCCCTTGTCCGCATGCTTGTTGATCCCCTCAAAGAATTCTAGTAGATTGGTGAGGCATAATTTCCCTTTACAAAAAACATGTTGACTTTTCCCCAACAAATTATGTTCATCTATGTGTCTGACAATTTTGTTCTTTACTTCAGTTTCAACCAGTTTGCCCAGTACTGAAGACAGACTTACCGGCCTGTGATTGCTGGGGTTTCCTCTGGAGCCCTTTTTAAAAATTGGCATCACATTAGCTATCCTCCAGTCATCTGATACAGAAGCTGATTTAAATCATAGGTTACAAACCACAGTTAGTAGTTCTGCAATTTCTCATTTGAGTTCCTTCAGAACTCTTGGGTGATACCATCTGCTCCTGGTGACTTATTACTGTTTAGTTTATCCATTTGTTCCAAAACCTCCTCTAATGACATCTCACTCTGGGACAGTTCCTCAGATCTGTCACCTAAAAAGAATGGCTCAGTTTTAGGAATCTCATTCAGATCCTCAATCGTGAAGACCGATGCAAAGAATTCATTTAGTTTCTCTGCAATGTCCTTATCGTCCTTGAGTGCTCCTTTAGCATCTCGATTGTCCAGTGGCCCCACTGGTTGTTTAGCAGGCTTCCTGCTTCTGATGTACTTAAAAATGTTTTTGCTTTTACTGTTTGAATCTTTGGCTAGCTGTTCTTCAAATTCTTTTTTGGCCTTCCTAACTATATTTTTACACTTCACTTGCCAGAGTTTATGCTCCTTTCTATTTTCCTCACTAGGATTTAACTTCCACTTTTTAAAGGATGCCTTTTTGTCTCTCACTGCTTCTTTTACTTAGTTGTTTAGCTACGGTGGCTCTTTTTTGGGTTCTCTTGCTATGTTTTTTAATTTGGGGTATACATTTAAATTGAGCCTCTATTGTGGTGTCTTTAAAAAGTTTCCATGCAGCTTGCAGGGATTTCACTTTTGGCACTGGACCTTTTAATTTCTATTTAATTAACTTCCTCATTTTTGTGTAGTTCCCCTTCTGAAATTAAATGCTACAGTGTTGGGCCACTGTGGTGTTTTCCCTGCCACCGGGATGTTAAATTTCATTATATTATGATCAGTATTACCAAACGGTCCAGCTATATTCACCTCTTGGACCAGATCCTGTGCTCCACTTAGGACTAAATCAAGAATTGCCTCTCCTCTTGT
The DNA here is from genome assembly GCF_011386835.1 of Chrysemys picta bellii. NCBI lineage: Eukaryota > Metazoa > Chordata > Testudines > Emydidae > Chrysemys > Chrysemys picta. Next base: position 1,679,366 of record NC_088794.1, read on the forward strand.
GGGTTCCAGGACCAGCTGCTCTAAGAAGTAGTCATTTAAGGTGTCAAGAAGCTTTATCTCTGCATCCTGTCCTGAGGTGATATGTACCCAGTATGGGGGTAGTTGAAATCCCCCATTATTATTGAGGTTTTTATTTTTATAGCCTCTCTAATATCCCTGAGCATTTCAAAGTCACTATCACCATCCGGGTCAGGTAGTATATTCCTACTGCTATCTAGCTATATATCTATCCATCCATCCCCATACACTCCCGGATCCTGGGCAGGGTCTGTGTAGCACTTGGCTTAAGGAAGTGGTTCTCAAACTTTTGTACTGGTGACCCCTTTCACATCACAAGCCTCTGAGTGTGACCCCCCCAATAAATTAAAAACCACTTTTTTATATATTTAACACCATTATAAATGCTGGAGGCAAAGCGGGGTTTGGGGTGGAAGCTGACAGCTCATGACCCCCCCATGTAATAACCTCTTGACCCCCTGAGGGGTCCCAACCCCCAGTTTGAAAACCCCTGGCTTAAGGGGACTCCTGAACTCAGTTGAGGTCTGTGCAGCACCTGGGGCAAGATTCCATTATAATAGAAATACCCAAGAGAGTAATGAGTGTTGGGAGCTAGGTAGCTACCTGAGGGAGTATGAGGCAGGGTGTTGTGCACTGTGTGTGCGAATGGGAAGGACTATAACGCTCCGAGTGCCAGGGCCGGCTCCAGGGTTTTGGCCGCCCCAAGCAGCCAAAAAAAAAAAAGCTGTGATCACAATCTGCGGTGGCAATTCGGCGGGAGGTTCTTCGCTCCGAGCAGGAGTGAGGGACCGTCCGCCGAATTGCCGCTGAACAGTGGAGGTGCCGCCCCTCTCCGAAGTGGCCGCCCCAAGCACCTGCTTGGTAAGCTGGTGCCTGGAGCCGGCCCTGCCGAGTGCATGGGCTGGGGTGTAGTGTTCATGGTGTGTGTGTGTGTGTGTGGAGTTCTGTGTGGGATGTATGTGAGAGAGAGACATGTAGTTCTGGGGGAGTGGAGGGGCTATAGTGCTCTGGCAGTGTGTCTAAGAAGCTGTAGCGCTCTGGGCATCTGTGGGAGGTGTGCGAGTGTGTAGCTAGGTGGGGGAAGGAGAGGGGTGTAGCACTATGTGTGTGTGGTGTGAGAGACAGAGAAGATGTAGAACTGTGTGTGTGTCTGGGGGAGGGTGTAAAGTTGTGGAGGGGTGTAGCACTTTTGCTATGTGGTGTGAAGGGTGTAGCACTCTGTCTGTGTGTCTAAGTGGGTGTAGCTCTCTGTGGGGGGAGGGCGTAGCTCTGTGGAGGAGAGGGGACGGGTGCAGCACTGTGTGTGTGTGTAATTGTGTGTGTGCGTGTGGAAGAGTATAATGCAGGAGGGTGATGTATCTCTCTGGCCATGTGGGTGAGAAGGGTGTAGCTCTGTGGAGGTGGAGGGGAAGTAAGAAGTGTAGCTCTCTGGTCATGTGGGTGGGAGGGGTGTAGAACTCTGGGGGCGGGGGAGGGTGATGGTGAAGCTCTGGGGCTATGGCTGTGGGTGGAAGGGGTGTAGCATTCAAGGGTGTGTGGTGTGTGTGTGGGAGGGTGTAGCTCTGTGGAGGCGGGGAGGGGGAGGGCTGTAACTCCCTGGCCATGTAGGTCAGAGGGGTGTAGCACTCTGTATGTGGCTAGGATGGTGTAGTTCTGTGGAGGAGGGGAACGGAGAGCTGTAACTCCCTGGCCATGTGGATGGGAAAGGTGTAGCACTCTGGGTTTGTGTAGCTCTGTGGAGGAGGGGAAGGAAGGGGTGTAGCTCTCCAGCCATGGGATGGGAAGGGTGACTTGTGCTGTGCTGTAGGTCACACAGGCATGACCCTGCTGTGGCTCTGCCCCTCATAGGTGCTGGCCTGGTTTGAGGAAGGCGAGGAGACAGTCACTGCATTCGTGGAGCCATTCGTCATTCTCCTGATCCTCATCGCCAATGCCATTGTAGGAGTCTGGCAGGTAACCAGGGGCCAGCGACCACCCCCTCTGTGTGCTAAGCAGGGTCAGGCCAGATCAGTACCTGGATGGGAGACTGCTGAAGTGACCCAGGAGATAGAGCAGGCGACTTAGAAGGGGTCACTGACATCAGTGTCTCATCCCAGAAGGGGGCTGCATCTTGGCACCGGCCATGGGCCCCTGTGTAAACAGCCCCAGTGCCCCACCCCAGAGGTGGCCGCACCTCAACACCAAGCGACGGATCGCTGTATAAACAGCCCCCTGCATCCCAACCCATATGTCAGTGCTGGTTGAGGGGGTCTCAGTACACCCAGATCCCGGGGGGTTGTGGGCAGGTGGGCATGACTGTTTGTGCTGCCCTGGCAGGAGAGGAACGCTGAAAACGCCATCGAGGCCCTGAAGGAGTATGAACCCGAGATGGGCAAGGTGTACCGTGCAGACAGGAAATCTGTGCAGAGAATCAAGGCCCGGGACATGGTCCCTGGCGACATTGCCGAGGTGGCTGGTGAGTGTGTGTCCATGAGCACATGGGGTTCACATGGGGTTCAAGGTGCCGAAGGCACCATGGGGTAAAGGGCAGGGGGCATCCTCAGGGCAACAGTTAAACACACCCTGTGCACTGAAGGTTGAAGGGTCAGGGGTGACGTCCGAATCATGCTGTTGCCATGATTACCCACAATGCCCTTGGAGGATCCCCAACGCTCCTCACCCTTCCCCTCTGCGAGGGTGTCAGGGGCTGTGGGGGCTGGCTAAGCAGGGCCTCCCAGCAGCTCTCGGCCTTGTTTACTGCCTGGCCCTGGCCTGCCCTGACCCCAGCTCGTGGGGCAGACACAGCCTCATTCTCCCTGTGCTGGGAGGCGGGTGTTTGGGAACAGACAGTCCCTGGCCCCAGCTGAAAGCGGAGCCCCGTGGAATCCCCTTTGCACTGCACTTGTTCAGTGACAGGTGTTCCGGGGCCTGGGCTGCAGCCAACGCTCCTATCATGCCACTGCCCCCCCCCCAGCCTGGGGGGAGAGACCCTGTATCCCCCGCACCAACCCCATCTCCGCCCCTCCCTGCAGGCTGGGGGGGATGACCTTATATCCCCCTTCCTAGTGCCCCCCAGCTGTGCCAGCCAGCCAGCAGGGAGCCCTGACCTCGCCATCTCCTTGAGAGCCCCCTGGGCAAAGGGGGGGGGGGCTGAGGCGCCGGGCGCTCCTTCTATGGGCAGTGCCAAGCGGCCGGGGCGGCAGGAATGTGATGAGCCAGGTTTACGAGGACAGGGGCGGCAGGACATAGAGGGCACCGGGGAGGGGGAGGAGGGAGACACTTACTGAGCTGACAGGAAGGGTCCCAGCGCAGGGGGGCGGCTAGGGTTACACTGCCGGGGTGGCTGATCCCCGGCTGAAATAGAGGGGCTGGTGCCCCAGCTAGGGGTGGACAGGGAGAGAAGATCCAGCATTTCCTCTCCCTGTATAACCTCCTCCACACCCCTGGCTGTCTGGCTCCCTCCCGCTGTGCATTCTCCTGGTGTTGTGTGTTGCTGACACCCAGGGGCTGTGTCCCCCCGGCTGCTGCTCCAATACTCTCAACCCAAAGTCACACAACCCCCTCACCCTTTTGCCCTGAGCGTCCCCTGCAGCCCTGTTGAGAGGGGGTGGGGTGCAGGGTCTGCCCCCCAGACTCTGGTAGTGGGGACACCCCTTCCCCCTTGTCCATCCATCACAGTGTGTCCTGTGTCTCTCCCTGCAGTGGGTGACAAGGTGCCAGCCGACATCCGGCTCCTCTCCATCAAATCCACCACCCTGCGTGTGGACCAGTCCATCCTGACAGGTACAGGGCCTGGCGGGAGCAGGAGGGGGGCAGAACCAGCCTGGAGAGCTGGGCTGAGGGGAAAAGAACTGGGGTGGGGGCTGGTCTGGGGTGGGAAAGACCTGGGCTGGGAGCCTAAGGGCGGCAAAACTGGGCTGGGAGGGACAGAACTGCAGGGCAGCCAAAAGAAATTCAAGCTTGTGATTGTGAGTCTATAGCCCTGGGGTGTAACTGTAGTCACTGTAGCTGGTCTATGTGGGTCTGGGGGGGTGTCTGGGAGGTGTTTGTGTATGTGTCACTGTGTGTGGGTAGGGGTGTCTTTCTGGGTGACTTTGCCTCTCTGACTGTGTCTGTGTGTCGGTTGGTGGGTGAGTGGGTCGTGCGGGGGTGGAGGGAGGAGGGCATCTCTAAGTTCCTGTTCTGCTCCCTGTGTGGCCGTGTGTCTGGGCCCGTTTGCGTCTGTGGGTGCCCATCTGTCCATGTGGTGGGGATGTCTGGGTGTCTGTCTGGCAGGACTCCCGGTGCCCTCGTCCCATGTGCTCAGCCCTCTCTGCTCCTCCTGCAGGTGAGTCTGTCTCTGTTATCAAGCACACGGACCCTATCCCAGACCCTCGCGCTGTCAACCAGGACAAGAAGAACATGCTCTTCTCGGTGAGTGTTGCACGAGGACCTGAATATCACTCCCCCCATGCTGAGGGCTGCCCCTCTGCCCTCCCAGCCAGAGAGTTGCCCCCCAGGTCACCTTCTGTCATGGACTCCCAGGCCCTGTGCTCTCTTGGCTCCATATGGTCCCTGGGAGGACCCCCCTTCAGTGTGACAGCCCTTCTCGGGGGTCCCCTCTGTCTCAGGGGTTAAGCCCTGGGCTCCGGCGCCTCCTGGAGCTGTACCTTTCTCAGCCTTCAGCACGACTGTCTCTGCCATGGACCCCCTCAGGGAGTCCCCTCGCTCTGGACCCCCGGGCCTCCACTCCCAGAGGGAGTGATGCCCCCCACTCTGTAGCCTACAGCGACTCTCAGCCAGCGTCACACAGGAGGTTTATTGAGCGTCTGAACCTACCCCAGGCAGTTCTCAGGGCCCTCGGGCCTGGCCAGTCTCAGCCCCGGCCAGCTGGGTCTGTCCCCGTCCAGGTGGACTCTGGCTGTTCTCTCTCCCCCAAGTCCAGCAGCCCCCTCCTTCCAGCTGAGCCTCCTATATCACCTCCCCCCTCGGCCCCTCCTCGTCCTTTGTGTTCGGTCCTGGGCAAACAGGTCACATGGGACCCCCTCTCTTCCATCCTTTGTTCCCCTCTGGCTGGAACCGGCTGGTCAGGTCACCGGGATCCTCTCTTCGCAGCCCATTGTCCTCCCAGTGGCCTGAACTGGCTGACTTCCAAGCTAGGGGGCCGGGAGGGTTCACGGTCACCAGTTGCTAGGGTACCCAAGCTCCAGGCCATTGTCTGGGGTCCAGGCCGCTAGGCGAGGTCACACCTGGTCTTCTGCAACAACAAACCCCCTCACCCACCCCCCTGTTACACACGCAGCATGCAGGGAAACTGAGGCACTCAGTGTTCATGAAAACCATTAAGAAAATCCCCTGCTTCGTGTTATCCCCACCCTACACCCCAGCTGGAGTCACCCCCACCCTGCACCCAGCCAGAGAGCTACCTCCCAGGTCACCCCCCCCCTGCACCCAGCCAGAGAGCTACCCCCCGGGTTATCCCCACCCTGCACCCAGCCAGAGAGCTACCCCTGGGTTATCCCTACCCTGCATCCAGCCAGAGAGCTACCCCTGGGTTATCCCCACCCTGCACCCAGCCAGAGAGCTACCCCCGGGGTCACCCCCACCCTGCACCCCCACAACCAAAAGCTACAGCCCAGGGTCACCCCCAGACTAGAGACCTGCCCCTGGGGGTCACCAGTGCCCCCAAGCCTGCAGGACAGACAGAGCCTTGCGCCGGTCCCCTGTCCTGGGCTCCACGGGGTCTCCATGCACACTCGTTGTTGGTGCCTCTGCTTCTCCTCCCCTGCCAAAACCCCTCGCTGCCTCCCCTGCAGGGCACCAACGTGGCAGCTGGCAAGGCTGTGGGCATTGTCATTGCCACGGGGGTGAGCACCGAGATCGGGAAGATCCGGGATCAGATGGCGGCCACGGAGCAGGAGAAGACGCCGCTGCAGCAGAAGCTGGATGAGTTCGGGGAGCAGCTCTCCAAGGTCATCTCGCTCATCTGCGTGGCCGTCTGGCTCATCAATATTGGCCACTTCAACGACCCAGTCCACGGCGGCTCCTGGATCCGCGGTGCCATCTACTACTTCAAGATCGCCGTGGCCCTGGCCGTGGCCGCCATTCCTGAAGGTCAGTCTGTGCGGCGGGCTGCGGGGCCTGGTGTCTGCCTGCCCTTCGGAGCCATTCCAGGGGCCCTGTGTCCGGGCTCCTTCTGAGTCCCAGCAGCCCTTGCTGCAGCCCTCTGGAGGTGAACAGATTCCAGCTGTTCCCAGCCCTGCTCCTTCCCGGTCCAGAGCAGGCGCTGGCAGTCACTCCATGGTAACATGCTGGGCGTTAACCTCTGTTCCCCTCCCCTGCAGGTCTCCCCGCCGTCATCACCACCTGCCTGGCCCTGGGCACCCGCCGCATGGCCAAGAAGAACGCCATTGTCCGGAGCCTGCCGTCTGTGGAGACGCTGGGCTGCACCTCAGTCATCTGCTCTGACAAGACCGGCACCCTCACCACCAACCAAATGTCTGTGTGCAAGGTAAGGGGCGCCCCCCTCCCTGGACAGCCCCCCCGTGTGTTCCCACCCCACTGCCCCTTGGACCGCCCGCCCTGACCTGTCTCTCTCTGTCTCTTGGCAGATGTTTGTCGTTGAGAAGGTGGAGGGAGATGTCTGTTCCCTGAATGAGTTCAGCATTACCGGTTCCACCTACGCCCCTGAGGGAGAAGTGTGAGTGACCCCCGATATCCTCCTGACATCCCACGTACCCTGACACTCCCAACCTCAGCATCCCTCATGGTCCCTGCCATCCCCAACATCTCCGGACCCCCAGCATTTCCCTGACCCCAACATTCACCAAGGCCCTTGACATCCCCAACCCCAGCACCCTCTGTCCCCTGACATACCCCTAACCCCAGCATGCCCCGTGACCCCTATGTGACACACCCCAGGGTACAACCTGAACCACTAAACTGCTGTGTCCCCTTAACTCTCCAGCCCACGGTGCCTCTTTCACGGCCTTGCCAGTGACAAGCAGCCTCTCTAGGCTCTGCGCGCACACAGCCATGAGCATGTACAGTCACTCCCAGCAAAGTTACATGAATGGGCTCCCAACCACTCCTGAACAATAAAACCAGTTTATTAACCAGAAAATGAGAGAGTTAAGTGATTATAAGTGTTAAGGCACAAAGGTCAGAATAGGTTACAGAAGAATTTTACTCAGGCTAATAGTTTTAAACCAAAAAGGTTTCTCTCACCCAAAACTTTCAGCAGTCCGTGCTAACTGGAAAGCCTCCCAACCAGGACCCCCCCCCCCGCCAGTTCTCCTATTGTCTTTCAAGCGATCTTACTGCCGTGAGTGGAGGTGGGGGAGGAGTGGTAATTTGTGTGTTCTCTATTCTTATACCCCAACCCCTTGTGCTGGAAAAATCCTTGCTGAGTCATGGGGTTAGGCAGTTCCATTGCATACGTAGTCTGCAAACTGTCCTTCATATGAATTGTAAATTCTTTTGCCTATACCTTCCCCCCTTCTTTTGAATGCCTGATTAAACAGGTAATGGCTCTCTAGCACTTGTGCTCATTCCTTTTGTTTTTTTTCTGGGGAGCTAGTCTATGAGTGTTCTCCAGAATTACATCATATTTTAGCCACACACATATAGTAAAATCTCATCATTTTACATGCAGTGCTTCTACATACATTTTAACGGGACAATGATGTTCAGTATATTATGAGTTTTTAATTATACCTCACAAGGTATACTTTGTACAAAATATATCATAACCATATAAAAGTGTTAAACGTGGGGGTACAGGTTGTCACACCCTGACACTCCCAGCCCCAGCATCCCCCATGACTCCAACATCCCTAACTCCAGCATCTCCCATGACCCTGACCCCCAGTATCCTCAGCCACCGTGCAACCCCCACACTCCCAGCATCCCCATGACTCCACTCTGCCTCTGACCACCCCTCTGTGAAAACTTGTCATCATCCTTCTGTTGCTGCCAGTTGGTGTCCCCTCTCTCCCCATTTCTGTGTGTCCCTGCCTCCCCTCCCCATCTCTGTGCACCCCCCTTTCTTCCCCACATCTCATCTCCCCCTCACTCCCCTTCCCTGTGTCTCTGCAGACTGAAGAGTGACAAGCATGTGAAGGCTGGGCAGTATGATGGGCTGGTTGAACTGGCCACTATCTGTGCTCTCTGCAATGACTCCTCCCTGGATTACAATGAGGTGAACGCCCCGCATCCTACCTGGACCACCCTGCACCTCCCAGATCACCTTGCATCCTCCCATTCCCTGCCCTGCCTGAGTCACCCTGAACCCCCCAAGTCTCCCTGCACCCCATTTCCCACTGCACCTAGCTCACCCTGAACCCCCCATTCTCCACCCCACATGGGTTACCCTGCATCCCCCAGGTCATCCTGCACCCCCCCATTTCCCACTCCAACTGGGTTACCCTGCACCCCGCATTCCCTGCCCTGCCTGGGTCACCCTGCACCCCCCAGGTCCCTCTGCATGCCGCATTCCCCACCCCGCTGGATCATCCTGCACCCCCCAGGTCATCCTGCACCCCAAATTCCCTATCCTGCCTGGATCACCTTGGATTCCCCCCTCCTGGGTCACCCTCACCCCCATCCTTCTCACTCCTACCTGGGCCCAGGGCTAGATTTAGGGATAGGCAGTCCAGGCGACACCCTGGGGTGTCGGGCTTGTGGAGCGCTGAGCTCAGGGTGCTGTTTTTGTTGTTAGTAACAAGAAATGATGGAAGTCCTATTACTAAGGAATTAGCGGATTTACCGGAAGATAAGCAATGGAAATGTGAGGAAAGTGGTGGACAGTCATCCAGTTTTCCTGGCAGCATAAAGGCGAGTGAAGATAAAGAAGAATGTGGTTTACATGAAAAGGAGAGAAACGATAAAGAAGAATCAGCCTCCCACGATAAAACAGCAGTGAGAAAAATTGCACACCACAACTCGATACATCGGATCTTGCTTTATGGCTGGCGATCCTAAACTTTGCCAATACGGATCATACAATTTTGAATGGGGCCAGGGAAAAATCGAGGATATGATATTTCCAGTAAATGAGCAGAAACGACACTTCTCAAAGTCATGCTGCGATAGAGTGCTCGAGAATGGTGAGAAACTGAATCGGCGTTGGCTAGTTTACTTGAAAGCAACTGACAAAGTGTTCTGGTTTTGTTGCAAAACATTTGACAAGAATGCCAACTTGTTGCTTGCATTTTCTGGGTACAGTTACTGGCATAACTTAGCTGATGTTCTGAAGCAACACAACATGAAAAGTCTCTCAGCCATTTTACAGCCTACTCCAAATGGATGGAGGTCGAGTCCCGGCTCAAGCTAAATAACTGCACAGGTGCAGAAAACCGGCGCAGTAGCACTGTAGCAACGCAGCATTGGAGGAACGTGCTCGAGCGTCTGATCTCACTTACCCTCTTTCTCATAGGCATAGATTGACTGTTATATTGGGGGGGGGGCAAACCACACTCTGAAGCCAGTTCCCTTGGCTCACTGGCTTGGGGGACAGGACGGCTTAAAAGGGGAGCTCCAGCTGCCGCGTCGCTGCTCCCTGCTCGGGCTGCTGCTGCTGTCCTGGGGACGCTACATGCCAAGCTCCTGCTTCCCACCACCCATTCCCCTATCCCCTTCTCTTCCCCGTCCCCTCCCACTTCCACTCCACACTGTCCCATGCCCCATATCCCTCCCTTTCTCTTCCCCTGCCACATCCCACCCCCTTCCGCACTGTCTCTTTCCTCCACCCCACCTCTTGCCCTTCCCCTGCCCCCACAGGCACTCACGCTTGTACAGGAAACAGGCAGGCATTAGGACCCAGGAGGCAGCATGCAGCTGCCAAGGCAGAGACCTGGAGAACAGCTGCTCCATGTGCAGAGGGTGGGAGGGGGAGGCACAGTATGGGAAGGACAGAGCCCCTCGTGCTCGCAGAAATGGGGGTGTGAAATTACACATGACCCCATGTAACTCTTCCCCCCTCACCTCTTTTGGGGGGGGACGGGGGACAATGCCCTCCCTACCCCCCACCCCCCAACTACACCGCTGCTCTTCCTTAAATTATTCTTTGTATCTTTCCGGGGCTGCTCGGATAAGTTGTTCATTGAACATAACGGTAATTTCCTCGGTTTGGTAGAGCTCCTTGGGAAATATGACGATGTCATGCCTGAGCACCTACGATGAGTAGTTTGAAAAGAAGCAATGGACCATTACTGTAGCAAAACAATTCAAAATGAATTGATTAGCTTTATGGGAAGGAAGGTGCTTCATACCATATTGATCTAGCTCTACAAAGCGAAGTTCTATGCTGTAATAAGGGGCTGCACTCCCGCCAGTCACAGTCAGATTTGCTGACAATGAGGACGGTTGTATCCAAGTAAAGGAACACTGCATCTGTTTCCGGTCTGTGGCTGACTCTCCTGGAAAAAGGCCTAACAGAACTATTTATGAATGTTTTGAATGAATGAGATTGCACCCTCAGCAAGGTCGCAGATGACACTAAGCTGGAGGGAGAGGTAGATATGCAGGAGGGTCGGGATAAGGCCCAGAGTGACCTAAACAAATTGGAGGTTTGGGCCAAAATAAATCTGATGACAAAAACAAGTGCAGGGTCTTGCACTTAGGATGGAAGAATCCCAGGCACTGCTACAGGCTGTGGACCAACTGGCTAAGCAGCAGTTCTGCAGAAAAGGACCTGGGGGTTACAGTGGACGAGAAGCTGGATAGGAATCAACAGTGTGCTCTTGTTGCCAAGAAAGCTAATGGCATATTGGGCTGCATTAGTAGGAGCATTGTGAACAGATCGAGGGAAGTGATTATTCCCCTCTATTCAGCACTGGTCAGGCCACATCTGGAGTATTGCATCCAGTTTTGGGCCTCCCACTACAGAAAGGATGTGGACAAATTGGAGAGAGTCCAGCGGAGGGCAACAAAAATGATTAGGGGGCTGGGGCACATGACTTATGGGGAGAGGCTGAGGGAACTGGTCTTATTTAGTTTGCAGAAGAGAAGAGTGAGGGGGGATTTGATAGCAGCCTTCAACTACCTGAAGGGGGGTTCCAAAGAGGATGGATCTAGGCTGTTCTCAGTGGTGGCAGATGACAGAACAAGGAGTAATGGTCTCAAGTTGCAGTGGGGGAGGTTTAGGTTGGATATTAGGAAAAACTATTTCACTAGGAGGGTGGTGAAGCACTGGAATGGGTTACCTAGGGAGGTGGTAGAATCTCCATCCTTAGAGGTTTTTAAGGCCTGGCTTGACAAAGCCCTGGCTGGGATGATTTAGTTGGGGATTGATCCTGCTTTGAGCAGGGGGTTGGACTAGATGATGTCCTGAGGTCCCTTCCAACCCTGATATTCTGTGATTCTATGAAAGCTTCAGGACTGCTGTGGCCACAGCTACGCCAATGGCATGAACATCAAGGGAAGAAACAATGGTTTTCAGGCAAGGTTCCTTGCACTGAATCCAAGGGCTTTCTTCATGCCTTGTGGCTGCCATTCCCTCAACCTGGTTATGTCAGATGCAGCGTCGTCATCTTTAGATTCAGTATCTCTCTTTGGATTATTGCAGAGGATATACGTCTGGTTTTCAGCATCAACTATCAGGCGGAAGATCCTCACGGACAGTTTTACGAATCTAACTGTGAAGCCACTAAGTGACACTCGCTGGGAGAGTCACATTGACAGTGTGAGGCAGTGGGGTACCAAGTGACTGAGGTTTACAATGACTGACGGAATTGGCACAGTCGAGTAAAGCCAAGACTGGAATGCAGCATGAGTGCAATGGTCTCAATTGTAGTTTGGCCCAATATCCTGTTCCAAGCAAGCGTTGTAAGCACGGCATTAGAAACTCAATCGATGGACATTGCAATCGCTACTTTGATGAGAAGCTGCCTTGATTTCGCTGTGGCCAAAAGAGACCAAGGATTTGAAGATATCATCACTGCTGCCAAAGAAATGGCAGAAAACTTAGGAGTTGAGCCTGTCTTAAAGGAAACTCGTATTCACTGGAAGAAGAGACAGTTTGGTTACGAGGGTAGAGATGAGGTGATGGGATCCTCAGAAAAAAAATTCAAGAGGGAGTTTTTTTGCTCACTCATTGACACTGCTCGAGTGTCCAATGAAGAAAGGTTTGGACAAGTGAAGCACCACGAAAAGATCTGGGGTGTGTGTGTGGGGGGGTGGTATGACCTTAATAACCTGCTGGCGGACAGGAAAACACTCTTGAACAATTGTACAGACCTTCACTGGACACTGACACATGGGGAATATCGGACGTCAATGACAAAGACTTCTATGTCAAATTGGACAACATCCATAACATTTTACCACTTGGGATGCGCTCTCCACTCCAACTTCTCCAATTCATTCATGATGCAGAGCTAAAAGACTCTTTTCCTAATGTGTGGATAGCTTTGAGGAGTCTGCTCACGCTGCCGGTCACAGTCGTGAGTGCTGAGTGCACCTTTTCAAAACTCAGGCTCATTAAAACACATCTTGGATCGATGACGGCCAACGAGAGTTTGACATCGCTTGCTGTTTTATCACTTGAAAATACCATTGGCCAGGCTTTGGATCTCTCTGACGCTGTGCTTCAGTTTGCAAGGGCAAAGGCGAGAAAAGCGACCTTTTGAACCAAAGAACTAGGGTTAACATTCTAACCCTGTCAACTACTGTAACACTATTTAATATATGTCCACCCAATGTCAGTGCACAGTTCAATTTCTTGATGTTAGTACATTTCAGTTATTCTTAAAATTAAAAAGTTTCTATAAGTTTCCTCTAAACAATTTTTTTTATTTGCCTATATATTGCCTGAATAAATACAGATTTTACAGATCCTAGTGTGCAAATTTATCGTCTTATATGACGGGGATAAATCATGCATACACATTGTGCTTCAAAGTTGTGAAATGGGCTACAAATGCAATAAAATATAAGGTATTCAGAAGTTTAACAAATGTGTGTGTGGGGGGGGGGGGCTGAAGATGCTCCTCTCCTGGGGTAACATTTAGTCTAGTGCCATCCCTACCTGGGCCACCTGCATCCCCCATCTCGCTGCCCACCTGCCAGTATTACCCAGATCCTGCATGCCCACCCTGCTGCCTGGACACACCCGTCCCTGACCTGCTGCATGTACTTCCAGGCCAAGGGTGCCTATGAGAAGGTGGGGGAAGCCACCGAGACGGCGCTGACCTGCCTGGTGGAAAAGATGAATGTTTTCAACACAGATGTGCGGAGCCTGTCCAAGGTGGAGCGTGCCAATGCCTGCAACTCTGTAAGTGTTCATCCACTAGGACCTTTGCCCCAGATACCACCCCACTGCCCCCTCCAGGACCCCTCAATGCCCCCTCCCCATCATGCCAATGCCTGCATCTCTGAGCATTTGCCCCCCTACTACCCATGCCCCCCCACTCTGCCCCCCTGCCTGGCCCAGCAGGAGACCTGTTGTGCTGGGCTCCCCAGAGGGACACTCTCCTGGTCTGGTCTCATTTTCCCTGTGGTCCCTGAGTCAGGGGGGAGGAGCTGCCCTGGGCTCCATGTCCAGTGCTTTTTGGGGGTCACTGCTCCCCCATTAGCCCCTGTTCTGCCCCCCCAGGTGATTAAGCAGCTGATGAAGAAGGAGTTCACCCTGGAGTTCTCCCGCGACAGGAAGTCCATGTCCGTATACTGCTCCCCCGCCAAGGCCTCCCGCGCAGCTGTCAGCAACAAGATGTTCATCAAGGTCAGTGCCAGGCTCCCATACCCTGGGTATCCCTCAGCTGCCTCCTCTCATTCCCACGGTAACCAGGGTAACCCCAGCTGCCTCCTTTCATTCCCATGGTAACCAGGGTACCCCGGCTATCTCCCCAGACACCTCCTCTCATTCCCATGTTAACCAGGGTGCTCAGTGTCACAGAGCTATGGTGGGTTGGATGCTCCGTCTTTTATCCAAACCCTTTGGGAATGCCCCTATTATTTACAAGGCCTAGGCCTAGCTTGTCATCGGGGGAGCCACATGGCCCCACAATTCTGAGAAGGGGCCTCTGGGTACCAGCCTCCCTGTGTCTCTCGGTGAGCTCCTGCCAGTCAGGGAGCCACATCCAGTGGAGAACTGAGTTGTCCAGTGCAGCTTGTTCACAAAGCTCCATCTGTCTGGGCCTGTCCTGTTCTCGCTCTGTCCCCGCCGGGCTCTGTCATAGATTCATAGATTCTAGGACTGGAAGGGACCTCGAGAGGTCATCGAGTCCAGTCCCCTGCCCTCATGGCAGGACTGAATACTGTCTAGACCATCCCTGATAGACATTTATCTAACCTACTCTTAAATATCTCCAGAGATGGAGATTCCACAACCTCCCTAGGCAATTTATTCCAGTGTTTAACCACCCTGACAGTTAGAAACTTTTTCCTAATGTCCAACCTAAACTTCCCTTGCTGCAGTTTAAGCCCATTGCTTCTTGTTCTATCCTTAGAGGCTAAGGTGAACAAGTTTTCTCCCTCCTCCTTATGACACCCTTTTAGATAGCAGTTTTCAGGTATCATGTCCCCCCTCAGTCTTCTCTTTTCCAAACTAAACAAACCCAATTCTTTCAGCCTTCCTTCATAGGTCATGTTCTCAAGACCTTTAATCATTCTTGTTGCTCTTCTCTGGACCCTCTCCAATTTCTCCACATCTTTCTTGAAATGCAGTGCCCAGAACTGGACAGAATACTCCAGTTGAGGCCTAACCAGCGCAGAGTAGAGAAGAAGAATGACTTCTTGTGTCTTGCTCACAACACACTTGTTAATACAGCTGTCACAGAGTATGGGGGACTCAGGGCCCAGCACCACCGGCTTCCTGCAATTCACCATGACTCTCTGCCAACCAGTAAAGCAGAAGGTTTATTTAGACGACAGGAATACAGTCCAAGACAGTTCTTGCAGGCATAGACAACAGGACCCCTCTCGGTTAGGTCCATCTTTGGGGTCCCAGGGCACCCCAGCCCCTTGGGAGGTCAGAGCCCCGTCTGCCTCCCAGCCATATCACCAGCCAGCTCCTGAAAAACTCTCCCTTCAGCAACCCCTCCCACAGCCTTTGTTCAGTTTCCCGGGCAAAGGTGTCACCTGGCCTCTAACCCCTTCCTGGGTTCTCATGTTACATGCTCGGGTATCCTCCAGTCGTTCAGTCTCCCATCCCCCAATGCAGACTATCCTCTATGCTGGGCAAGGGTCCTAAAGACATTTTCCTCTTGTCCCGGGCCTTCCTCCCCCTCTGACAGGGGTCACAGGATCGGCAGTACTGTCGGACAGTAACAAAGACTCCAGGCCAGTAAAAGCTCCGCAGCAGCCTCTGCTGGGTACGCCAGGTTCCCTGGTGCCCTGAGAGGGGAATGTCATGGGCCCGGCACAGCAGCTGGCGGCGATACTTCTGGGGTACCACCAGCTGCCTCCTGATCCCCCCTGACTCCATTTTCCCTGGGGGAGCCCATTCTCGGTACAGGAACCCCTTCTCCCACAGGAACCTTTTCCGGCCACCTCTTCCCATGGTCTGTACCGCATTGAGGTCGGCCAGGTCCCTTATCTTCTGCAAGGAGGGGTCTTTCTGCAACTCGGCCTGGAACTCAGCAGCTGGGACAGGGATGGCCACCTGCTCTCTCTCGCCGCTGGGTCTGAAGCCGCAGCCTCCCTGAGCCATGTCCCTGGGTGTTCCCTCCCCCCCAGGTTAGGGTCTTGCGCCTCAGGCAAGGCACCCTCCAAGGCCAGGGCACAGTGCCCCTTGCCAGCTCTGACTGCAGGTCACAACCAGGGCACCCTGGGGGTTGCTTAGCCAGTCCTCCAGGTCCCCCCCTCAACACCTCAGTGAGCAAATGGTGGTGTACCCCCACATCCCTGGGGCCCTCCTTGGCCCCCCACTTCAGGTGTACCCTCACCACAGGCATCTTGAATGGGGGTCCCACCCACCCCCATCAGGGTCAGGTAGGTGTTGGGCACCACCCAGTCTGGGGCCACCACCTCAGGCTGGGCCAGTGTCACCTCTGCGCCCATATCCCAGTATCCATTGACCTTCCTCCCATCCACCTCCAGGGGAACAAGGTACTCTCTCCGCAGGGACAGCCCCGTGCCCACCATGTAAACCAAAAACCCTGAGTCTGGAGCATCCAGCCCCCCAGAGGAGCTGTCCTGGAGCTCTCCTCCCTCCTTAGCAGGTGGTACGCTGCCAGCCCCCCTGGCCGGGGAATGCTGCCCCTCGTCCGGCTCTCTACCCAGTCAACCCTCTGTGGGTTGGGTCCACTCAGTCTGTCCCTGAGCCTGAAGCACTGGGCCCGTATGTGGTTCGTAGTCCCCTGTCTCCGCCCCTTTCAGTCGGCTGTACACCTCCCTGGCTGTGGGGTCCAGTGAGGGGATGAGAAACTGGAGCCTGTCTGCAGGGTCAACCTGGAGCAGCTCGCAGGTATTCTCAAAGGCCGTCAGGAAGGTATCCATGTCCTCCCCCTCCTTACGCTGGGCCAGGAAGCACTTATCAAAGCTCTTTGCAGTCTTGGGTCCCCCCTCACTCACCGCAGCCGGGGTGTAAGAGGGCTGGACTCACCCCTGCGGCGCCTCCTGCTGGTTGTCCAGGGAATTAGCTCTCCAGCCTCTGGAGCGCCCTCTGTAGGCCGGTGATCCACCTGTCCTCTTCCTCAGGCTCCCATGTCCCTCCCAGGACCCCGGTGCCCCTTGCTCTGGGTGCTGCCCCCTGGCAGTACCCACACACTAGGTCTCCCCTCCCAGGGGAACCCCCACCCACTATCCCCATCTTGCCTCAGCACTAGGCCACTGCCAGTCACCAGGTTTGGACCTGCTGCCTTGGCCTAGCCCTGGGCTGCCCTCTGCAACCCCCAGTACCCCTTGGCCTTCCACTAGGCTGCAGCCTGGGGCTATCCAGGCTGGAGCTCCCCAGCTCCTCAGCCTTTCCCCAGCCCTGCTCCACTACAGGTGCCCTGTCTAACTCCCTGCAGCCAGGCCCTTCTCCCTCTGAAGACAGAGAGAGACTCTTAAGCTCTTGGCTCCCAGCCTTCTTATACAGGCCAGCTGGGGCCTGATTGGGGCGTGGCCCAGCTGTGGCTACTTCCCCAATCAGCCCAGTAGCTTTTCCCTTTGCCCCATTCCTCTGCCAGGGCTGTTTTAAACCCCTCTGCAGGAGCGGGGTAACCACCCCGCTACATGGGGGCTCGCTGCTCCTCAGCCTGGCCAGTTCTAGCTCATGCTGACATTTTTCTCCTTTCTTCCCACTCCTGCTTCAGTTCTTGCTGCCTTAACTTGAGCTCTTTCAGTCTCATCTCCCTGTCATATTCCAGTCGCATCCGCTTGTGACAATGCGGTTCTGGCGGAACCCAACTGAGAGTGCCAACGCAGGACAAATTGCTCAAACAGTTACAGCCCAAGGCTGGGTTTTTCTCCACCTCTAAGGCAAACCAAACCAGCCAGACTAGGAGGACTTCGGTCTCACCCCACTGGCTAACCGCAAGTCTCACAAGCAATCTCCTTAGACACTCCAGTTTCCCAGTATTACCACCAGTGCCACTCGTTATGGGGACAAATGGTTATGAAAACCAATACCCCAGTAAAAGAAAAAGGTTCTCCTGATCCCAAAGGACCAAGCCCCAGACCCAGGTCAATATACAAATCAGATCTTACCCACAAATCACGCTGTTGCCAATCCTTTAGAATCTAAAATCTAAAGGTTTATTCATAAAAGGAAAAAGATAGAGATGAGAGTTAGAATTGGTTAAATGGAATCAATTACATACAGTAATGGCAAAGTTCTTGGTTCAGGCTTGCAGCAGCGATAGAATAAACTGCAGGTTCAAATCAAGTCTCTGGAATACATCCCCCGCTGGGATGGGTCCTCAGTCCTTTGTTCAAAGCTTCAGCTTGTAGCAAAGTTCCTCCAGAGGTATGAAGCAGGATTGAAGACAAGATGGAGATGAGGCATCAGCCTTATATAGTCTTTTCCAGGTGTAAGAACACCTCTTTGTTCTTACTGTGGAAAATTACAGCAAAATGGAGTCTGGAGTCACATGGGCAAGTTCCTGCATACTTTGCTGAGTCTCAAGGCGTATTTGCCTTCTCTCCATGGCTCAGTTGTGTAGCTGATGGTCCTTAATGCGCCATCAAGCAGGCTAGGCAGAGCTAACACCAGTTTGTCTGGGATGTCATCCAGCAGCATAGCATAAGTTTGAAATACAGACAGTATAGAGCCAATATTCATAACTTCAACTACAAAATTGATACACACATATAGACAGCATAATCATAACCAGTAAACCATAACCTTGTCTTAGACACCTCATTTGACCCCCTTTATACAAGATTTGATGCCACTACAGGACCTTGGTTGCAACAATGATCTATATGGTCCCAGATTATATCAATAACGTCACACCGCTCCCGGGACGGGGAGCTCCGCCGGGACGATCCGCTGCTGGCCGCCGGGGTCAGGGTGCCCTCGGTATTCGCTGGGCTTCCCCCAACCCCTCCCCTAGGTATAGGTAGGCAGGGTCTTGGGATGTCCTCGGCAGCAGTCTGACCCCTCCCAGCCATGTCAGGCCCCGGGGCCCACGCTGCATCCGCCGGGCGGCTGGCCTCAGGGACAGGGCTCGGTTCATCCAAGCGATCCCTCTCCTCCAGCTGGGCAATGAGCTGTTCTTTGGTGGACCTCCCAATGCGCAGCCCCCTCTGCCTGCACAGCTCCACCAGGTCGCTCTTAAGGCGTTTAGCATCCATCCTCCTGCTGGCCACACGCTGGCCTGTGCTCTCCGCTTTTCACCATTCCAGGGGGACCCCTAGTGTGCCAGCCCTTCTTCAGGTCACCACCTCTCTGCCAGGGTCGAGCTTCAGACTCCTCCGCCCCGAGACTGCTCGCTGCAGTCCTCAGGGGGACCCCGTTACTCCAACAGTCCTTCTCGCTGGTCACACATTCCTAGGGGTTAATCGCTCCCTGAAACCGTCCCTCTCTGAGCCTTCAGCACGCCTGGTCCTCGTTATCCCCCCTTTGTTTTACTGCTCCCCAGTCACTTACTGCAAGAAGCGCCATTCATGGGGTGCAGTAGATCCCACTTTTGCCACCAGTTGTCACGGAGTATGGGGGACTCAGGGCCCTGCACCCCCGGCTTCCTGCGATTCACCATGACTCTCAGCCAGCCAGTAAAGCAGAAGGTTTATTTAGACGACAGGAATACAGTCCAAGACAGGTCTTGCAGGCACAGACAACAAGACCCCTCTCAGTTAGGTCCATCTTGGGGTCCCAGGGCACCCCAGCCCCTTGGGAGGTCAGAGCCCCGTCTGCCTCCCAGCCATATCACCAGCCAGCTCCTGAAAATCTCTTCCTTCAGCGACCCCTCCCACAGCCTTTGTTCAGTTTCCCGGGCAAAGGTGTCACCTGGCCTCTAACCCCTTCCTGGGTTCTCATGTTACATGCTCAGGTATTCTCCAGTCGGTCAGTCTCCCATCCCCCAATGCAGACTATCCTAGCCACACTCCCCTGTCAGCATTCAAAGACCACAGTAAGAACAGTCCCAGTTCGTCACAACATCCCAGAATCATGTTTGCTTTTTATGCAACAGCATCACACTGTTGACTCATATTTAGCTTGTGGTCCACTATAATCCCTAGATCCCTTTCTGCCATACTCCTTCCTAGACAGTCTCTTCCCATTCTGTATGTGTGAAACTGATTGTTCCTTCCTAAGTGGAGCACTTTGCATTTGTCTTTGTTAAACTTCATCCTGTTTACCTCAGACCATTTCTCCAATTTGTCCAGATCATTTTGAATTATGACCCTGTCCTCCAAAGCAGTTGCAATCCCTCCCAGTTTGGTATCATCCGCAAACTTAATAAGCGTACTTTCTATGCCAATATCTAAGTCGTTAATGAAGATATTGAACAGAGCCGGTCCCAAAACAGACCCCTGCGGAACCCCACTCGTTATGCCTTTCCAGCAGGATTGGGAACCATTAATAACAACTCTCTGAGTACGGTAATCCAGCCAGTTATGCACCCACCTTATAGTAGCCCCATCTAAATTGTATTTGCCTAGTTTATCGATAAGAATATCATGTGAGACCGTATCAAATGCCTTACTAAAGTCTAGGTATACCACATCCACAGCTTCACCCTTATCCACAAGACTCGTTATCCTATCAAAGAAAGCTATCAGATTGGTTTGACACAATTTGTTCTTTACAAATCCATGCTGGCTATTCCCTATCACCTTACCACTTTCCAAGTGTTTGCAGATGATTTCCTTAATTACTTGCTCCATTATCTTCCCTGGCACAGAAGTTAAACTAACTGGTCTGTAGTTTCCTGGGTTGTTTTTATTTCCCTTTTTATAGATGGGCACTATATTTGCCCTTTTCCAGTCTTCTGGAATCTCTCCCGTCTCCCATGATTTTCCAAAGATAATAGCTAGAGGCTCAGATACCTCCTCTATTAGCTCCTTGAGTATTCTAGGATGCATTTCATCAGGCCCTGGTGACTTGCAGGCATCTAACTTTTCTAAGTGATTTTTAACTTGTTCTTTTTTTATTTTATCTGCTAAACCTACCCCCTTCCCATTAGCATTCACTATGTTAGGCGTTCCTTCAGACTTCTCGGTGAAGACCGAAACAAAGAAGTCATTAAGCATCTCTGCCATTTCCAAGTTTCCTGTTACTGTTTCTCCCTCTTCACTGAGCAGTGGGCCTACCCTGTCTTTGGTCTTCCTCTTGCTTCTAATGTATTGATAAAAAGTCTTCTTGTTTCCCTTTATTCCTGTAGCTAGTTTGAGCTCATTTTGTGCCTTTGCCTTTCTAATCTTGCCCCTGCATTCCTGTGTTGTTTGCCTATATTCATCCTTTGTAATCTTGTCACGGAGTGTGGGGGACTCAGGGCCCTGCACCCCTGGCTTCCTGCGATTCACCATGACTCTCAGCCAGCCAGTAAAGCAGAAGGTTTATTTAGGCGACAGGAATACAGTCCAAGACAGGTCTTGCAGGCACAGACAACAGGACCCCCCCTCAGTTAGGTCCATCTTGGGGTCCCAGGGCGCCCCAGCCCCCTTGGGAGGTCAGAGCCCCATTTGCCTCCCAGCCACATCACCAGCCAGCTCCTGAAACTCTGCCTTCAGCCACCCCTCCCACAGCCTTTGTTCAGTTTCCCGGGCAAAGGTGTCACCTGGCCTCTAACCCCTTCCTGGGTTCTCATGTTACACGCTCAGGTATTCGCCTTCGGTCAGTCTCCCATCCCCCAATGCAGACTATCCTAGTCACACTCCCCTGTCAGCATTCAAAGACCACAGTAAGAACAGTCCCAGTTCGTCACAAATCTGTCCTAGTTTCCATTTTTTATATGACTCCTTTTTATTTTTTAGATCATGCAAGATCTCGTGGTTAAGCCAAGGTGGTCTTTTGCCACATTTTCTATCTTTCCTAACCAGCGGAATAGCTTGCTTTTGGGCCCTTAATAGTGTCCCTTTGAAAAACTGCCAACTCTCCTCAGTTGTTTTTCCCCTCAGTCTTGATTCCCATGGGACCTTACCTATCAGCTCTCTGAGCTTATCGAAATCCGGCTTTCTGAAATCCATTGTCTCTATTTTGCTGTACTCCCTTCTACCCTTCCTTAGAATTGCAAACTCTATGATTTCATGATCACTTTCACCCAAGCTGCCTTCTACTTTCAAATTCTCAATGAGTTCCTCCCTATTTGTTAAAATCAAGTCTAGAACAGCTTCCCCCCCCCCAGTAGCTTTTTCAACCTTCTGAAATAAAAAGTTGTCTGCAATGCAGTCCAAGAATTTGTTGGATAGTCTGTGCCCCGCTGTGTTATTTTCCCAACATATATTTGGATAGTTGAAGTCCCCCATCACCACCAAATCTTGGGCTTTGGATGATTTTGTTAGTTGTTTAAAAAAAGCCTCATCCACCTCTTCCACCTGGTTAGGTGGCCTATAGTAGACTCCTAGCATGACATCTCCCTTGTTTTTTCCCCCTTTTAGCCTAACCCAGAGACTTTCAACACTTCCGTCTCCTATGTCCATCTCCACCTCAGTCCAAGTGTGTACATTTTTAATATATAAGGCAACACCTCCTCCCTTTTTCCCCTGTCTATCCTTCCTGAGCAAGCTGTACCCATCCACACCAACATTCCAATCACGTGTATTATCCCACCAAGTTTCAGTGATGCCAACAATGTCATAGTTGTATTTATTTATTAGCACTTCCAGTTCTTCCTGCTTATTCCCCATACTTCTCGCATTTGTATATAGGCATCTAAGATACTGGTTCAATCTTGCCTCCCAGTTTTGCTCTGACCCTCCTTTCTCTCTGCCATTATAGCCCACACTCCCTCTTGTTTCCGACGCATCTCCCAGGTCTCCATGTTCTCCACTTACCTGTGGGCTTTGCTCACCTGTCCCCATTGAACCTAGTTTAAAGCCCTCCTCACTAGGTCTCTCACTCTGTCCATCTGTCTCTCGCTCTGTCCGGCCGTCTCTTGCTCTGTCTGTCCATCTCTCACTCTGTCCCCGCTGCGCTCCATCTGTCTGCCTCTCTCTATGTCCGTCCATCCCTTGCTCTGTCCGTCCTTCTGTCCATCCATATCTCTCTCTCTCTCTCTCTCTCTCTCTCTCTCTCATGTTCTTGCTCCCAAAGGGTGCCCCTGAGGGGGTTATCGACCGCTGTAACTATGTCCGAGTGGGCACCACCCGTGTCCCCCTCACACCCCTGGTGAAAGACAAGATCTTGACTGTCATCAAGGAGTGGGGGACGGGGCGGGACACACTGCGCTGCCTGGCCCTGGCCACACGTGACACCCCCCCCAGGAGAGAGGACATGGTGCTGGAGGACTCCACCAAGTTTGTCGAGTATGAGGTCAGGTTCAGGCCTCCCCCCAGGGTCTGATGGGGCAGTGGTTGGGGGGGGGTCAGTGCTGGTTGGGACAGTGGTTGGGGGGTCAGGTGGGGCTTGGTTGGGGGAGGGTTTGGGGAGATGGAAGCAGGGGTTGGTTGGGGGCTGGGAGTGGGGAGACTGGGGGGTTGTTTGGGGAGTAGTTCGGGGAATGGGGGAGGGGTGGTTGGGGCGTGGTTGGTGGATGGGGCAGGGGTGGTTGGTGGATGGGGGTTGGTTGGGGAGTGATTGGGGGATGGAGCAGTGGTTGGTTGGGGTGTGGTGAGGGGATTGGGTATGGTTGGGGATGGGATGGGGATGGTTGGGGGATGGGAGTTGGTTGGGGATGGGGCAGTGGTTGGTTGGGGTGTGGTGGGGGATTGGGTCTGGTTGGGGGTTGGTTGGGGATGGGTTGGGGGATGGGGCAGTGGTTGGTTGGGGTGTGGTGGGGGGACTGGGGCTGGTTGGGGCATGGGGGGTGGTTGGGGCATGGGGGTTGGTTGGGGGATGGGTTGGGGGATGGGGCAGTGATTGGTTGGGGTGTGGTGGGGGGATTGGGGCATGGTTGGGGGATGGGGCAGTGGTTGGTTGGGGTGTGGTGGGGGGATTGGGGCTGATTAGGAATGGGATGGGGCTGGTTGGGGCATGGTTGGGGGATGGGGGGTGGTTGGGGATGGGTTGGGGGATGGGGCAGTGATTCGTTGGGGTGTGGTAGGGGGATTGGGGCTGATTGGGGGTTGGTTGGGGATGGGTTGGGGGATGGGGCAGTGATTCGTTGGGGTGTGGTGGGGGGATTGGGGCTGATTGGGGATGGGATGGGGCTGGTTGGGGCATGGTTGGGGGATGGGGGTTGCTTGGGGTGTGGTTGGAAGGTTGCTATGGGCCCAGCATGTGCTAATGGCTCCCCCCCAAAGGTGGACCTGACCTTTGTGGGCTGCGTGGGGATGCTGGACCCACCCCGGAAGGAGGTGATGGGCTCCATCCAGCTGTGCCGTGACGCCGGCATCCGTGTCATCATGATCACGGGGGACAACAAGGGCACGGCCATTGCCATCTGCCGCCGCATCGGGATCTTCACCGAGGACGAGGAGGTGACGGGCAGGGCCTACACAGGCCGCGAGTTCGACGACCTGCCCCCCGCCGAGCAGCGGGAGGCCTGTAAGCGGGCCTGCTGCTTCGCCCGTGTCGAGCCCGCCCACAAGTCCAAGATTGTGGAGTTCCTGCAGTCCTTTGACGAGATCACAGCCATGGTGAGGGGGGACTCCAGGGGGGTGAGGACAGGATCACTGGGGTGGGGGGCAGATAGCGGGGAAAGGGAAGAGGGTCCCTGCCATGGCAGGGGGAGAGAGGCTGTGCTAAGGGACTGTGTGCTTGGGGATCAGCGGGGTTTGGGGATCCCACACTCAGTGGCTTACCCCACACTCACACACAGACAGGCGACGGGGTGAATGACGCCCCTGCACTGAAGAAGGCTGAGATTGGCATCGCCATGGGCTCTGGCACAGCCGTGGCCAAGACGGCCTCCGAGATGGTCCTGGCTGACGACAACTTCTCCACCATCGTGTCCGCCGTGGAGGAGGGCAGGGCCATCTACAACAACATGAAGCAGTTCATTCGCTACCTCATTTCCTCCAATGTGGGCGAGGTCGTCTGGTGAGTGCCCTGTCCCCCGATTGCGACCATCCTGTCCCATCAACCCACCACCAGCCACGCCAGCCTTCCCCTCCCCTCCCCTCCCCTCCCCTCTCCCAGCTACGCCAGCCTTCCCTTCCCCTCCCTTCCCCCAGCCACGCCAGCCTTCCTCTCCCCTCTCCCCAGCCACGCCAGCCTGGGCCCTCCCCTCTCCCCAGCCACACCAGCCTTCCCCTCCCCTCCCCCAGCCACGCCAACCTCCCCTTCCCCAGCCACACCAGCCTGGGCCCTCCCCTCTCCCCAGCCACACCAGCCTTCCCCTCCCTTCCCCCAGCCACGCCAGCCTCCCCTCCCCCAGCCACGCCAGCCTGGGCCCCCCCCAGCCACACCAGTCTTCCCCTTCCCTCCCCTCTCCCCAGCCATGCCAGCCCTTCCCCTCCCCTCCCTTCTCCTCTCCCAGACATACCACCCTTCCCCTCCCCTCCTCAAGCCACGCCAGCCGTCCCCTCCCCCAGCCACACCAGCCTTCTTTTCCCCTCCCTTCCCCTCCCCCAGCCATGCCAGGCTTCCCCTCCCCTCTCCCCAGCCATGCCAGCCCTTCCCCTCCCCTCCCTTCTCCTCTCCCAGACACACCACCCTTCCCCTCCCCTCCTCAAGCCACGCCAGCCATCCCCTCCCCCAGCCACACCAGCCTTCTTTTCCCCTCCCTTCCCCTCCCCCAGCCACTCCAGCTACACCAGCCTGGGCCCTCCCCCCAGCCACGCCAGCCTTCCTCTCCCCTCCCTCCAGCCATGCCAGTCTTCCCCTCCCCTCCCCCAGTCATGCCAGCCTTCCCCTCCCCCAGCCACGCCAGCCTTCCTCTCCCCTCCCCCCAGCCATGCCAGTCTTCCCCTCCCCCAGCCATGCCAGCCTTCCCCTCCCCCAGCCACGCCAGCCTTTCCAGACAGAGCCTGCCCCGAGGGGCTTCCCACAGCCTGGCGGGGCTCTGGGCTGAGCAGAACAGACTGGGCTGTAACCTGCACCCCTCTGCGCTACCCTAAGGGCTCCCTGTGCCGTGGCCAGCTAACACACCCGACTGCGCGCCAGCGCTATGGGGCTGTCCCTGCCACGCTGGGCGAGGGGCACCGTCCCGGCAGCATGGGCACGTCTCTGCCAGGGTCTGGCTCAGCGGGACTCGCTGGGCAGAGCTCACGGGGAAAGCAGGAGGCTGCAGCCCAGAGGTTCAGTCCAAGGAGGTAGTGAGGCCGCGTGGCCAAGCCTGGCGGGAGAGGGAGACCCCAGAGGTTTGACACACTGAAGGGGGGCCCCCCCCAGAGACTGCTGCAAAGCTGGGGGCGTCGCACTGATCCTGGGGATTGGGGACACCTTGCCCCCTCCCGCCCCGAACACACCAGCCCTGCCCCCTCTTCTGTCTCTCACTCCCCCTCTCTCCCCACAGTATCTTTCTCACGGCCGCCCTGGGCCTTCCAGAAGCCTTGATCCCCGTGCAGCTGCTGTGGGTGAACCTGGTGACTGACGGGCTCCCGGCCACTGCCCTGGGCTTCAACCCCCCAGACCTGGACATCATGGACAAGCCGCCCCGCAGCCCCAAGGAGCCCCTCATCAGTGGCTGGCTCTTCTTCCGCTACATGGCCATTGGCGGTAAAGTCCTCCCACCCTCTCCTGCAAAGCCCCATCCCCTTCTGCTGTGCACTCACGCCTCCCCTCTGCTCTGCCCACAGGCTACGTCGGAGCTGCTACAGTGGGTGCCGCTGCCTGGTGGTTCATGTATGCAGAGGATGGTCCTGGCGTCACCTATCACCAGCTGGTGAGAGCTGGCGGCCCTGTGCTGTGTGTGTGTGGGGCGGGCTCAGCTGGACGCTCTCCCCAGCCGTCAGTGCTGGCCCCAGCGCAGAGCTGGGGGCCCTGTGCTGTGTGTGTGTGGGGAGGGCTCAGCTGGACGCTCTCCCCAGCCGTCAGTGCTGGCCCCAGCGCAGAGCTGGGGGCCCTGTGCTGTGTGTGTGTGGGGCAGGCTCATCTGGACGCTCTCCCCAGCCGTCAGTGCTGGCCCCAGTGCAGAGCTGGGGGCCCTGTGCTGTGTGTGTGCGGGGAGGGCTCAGCTGGACGCTCTCCCTAGCCGTCAGTGCTGGCCCCAGCGCAGAGCTGGGGGCCCTGTGCTGTGTGTGTGCGGGGAGGGCTCATCTGGACGCTCTCCCCAGCCGTCAGTGCTGGCCCCAGCGCAGAGCTGGCGGCCCTGTGCTGTGTGTGTGCGGGGAGGTCTCATCTGGACGCTCTCCCCAGCCGTCAGTGCTGGCCCCAATGGAGAGCTGGGGGCCCTGTGCTGTGTGTGTGTGGGGAGGGCTCAGCTGGACGCTCTCCCCAGCCGTCAGTGCTGGCCCCAGCGCAGAGCTGGGGGCCCTGTGCTGTGTGTGTGCGGGGAGGGCTCAGCTGGACGCTCTCCCCAGCCGTCAGTGCTGGCCCCAGGGCAGAGCTGGGGGCCCTGTGCTGTGTGTGTGCGGGGAGGGCTCAGCTGGACGCTCTCCCCAGCCGTCAGTGCTGGCCCCAGGGCAGAGCTGGGGGCCCTGTGCTGTGTGTGTGTGGGGAGGGCTCAGCTGGACGCTCTCCCCAGCCGTCAGTGCTGGCCCCAGCGCAGAGCTGGGGGCCCTGTGCTGTGTGTGTGGGGGGCGGGCTCAGCTGGACGCTCTCCCCAGCCGTCAGTGCTGGCCCCAGCGCAGAGCTGGGGGCCCTGTGCTGTGTGTGTGTGGGTAGGGCTCAGCTGGACGCTCTCCCCAGCCGTCAGTGCTGGCCCCAGCGCAGAGCTGGGGGTCCTGTGCTGTGTGTGTGTGGGGAGGGCTCAGCTGGACGTTTTCCCCAGCCGTCAGTGCTGGCCCCAGTGCAGAGCTGGGGGCCCTGTGCTGTGTGTGTGCGGGGAGGGCTCAGCTGGAAGCTCTCCCCAGCCGTCAGTGCTGGCCCCAGCGCAGAGCTGGGGGCCCTGTGCTGTGTGTGTGCGGGGAGGGCTCAGCTGGACGCTCTCCCCAGCCGTCAGTGCTGGCCCCAACGGAGAGCTGGGGGCCCTGTGCTGTGTGTGTGGGGGGCGGGCTCAGCTGGACGCTCTCCCCAGTCGTCAGTGCTGGCCCCAGTGCAGAGCTGGGGGCCCTGTGCTGTGTGTGTGTGGGGCGGGCTCAGCTGGACGCTCTCCCCAGCTGTCAATGCTGGCCCCAGTGCCCCAGCGCAGAGCTGGGGGGGCATGTGCTTGGCGGGGGGATTCTGTGTCCCTTGCTAGGAGCTGTGTGGGGGAGGAGTTTGGCTGGAGCACTGTGCTGTCTGCATTTTGACCCCCCCCTTCCTCTCCCAGTCCCATTTCATGCAGTGCACAGAGGAAAACGTGGACTTCGAGGGGCTGGATTGTGAAGTGTTTGAGTCACCTGTGCCCATGACCATGGCCCTGTCTGTGCTGGTCACCATCGAGATGTGCAACGCCCTCAACAGGCAAGGACCCCTCCCCGCCCCCTCCCCCCTCCCCCTGCCCAGCCCCCCCTCACTCTCTGCCTCTCTCTCTGCACAGCCTGTCTGAGAACCAGTCCCTGTTGCGCATGCCGCCCTGGGTGAACATGTGGCTGCTGAGCTCCATCTGCCTGTCCATGTCCCTGCACTTTGTCATCCTCTACGTCGACCCTCTGCCCGTAAGTGTGGCCCTGCCGAGGTGGCTGTGCAGCGCCGTGCGCAGGCGGGGGGAGGGGGCAGCGTTACTCTCACCCACTAGTGGTAGAAGGTCCCATCTGCTCCCTCCCCACCCCAAGCACTGCTCCCCAGGGCTGTGGCATTCCCCTTCTCCAGGCTCGTGTGCCCCTGCCTTGTTCTCCCCATGATCTCCTCCCCCCTTTGCTCTCCCCCCCAGATGATCTTCAAACTGACACCCCTGGACCTGACCCACTGGCTCGTGGTGCTGAAGATCTCGTTCCCTGTCATCCTCCTGGATGAGGTGCTGAAATTTATCGCCCGGGACTACCTGGAAGGTAAGGATGCATCCCTGCCATGGGGCAGGCCTGGGTAGCCTGGCCCAGATGCAGCCCCACAGGAGGCTCCCAGCAGGATTCACCAGCTGGAGCCGGGACGTGAATTTGTGCAGATGCCAGTCCCGCCTGATGGGGCTCAGTGACCTGCCCCCCGAGCTCCAGCTGGCACCAGGGTGCCACCCCCTTCTCTGTCCTCCATCCCATCCATACTACTAACCACGAACCATCAGCATCACCTGCCATGTAACAGACCCATCAGGGCAGCTCAAACAGGCCCAGAACAGCCCCAGTACCACAGAGCTGGCTGCTTACTGCCCTGGGGGCTAGAGCAGGGGGGCTGGGAGCTAGGATGCTTGGGGTCTATCCCAGCTCTGGGAGTGGAGTGGCATGCAGTGGTTAGAGCGGGAGGTGGCGCTGGGAGCCAGGAGACCTGGGTTCTCTCCCGGCTCTGGGAGGGGAGTGGGTTGCAGTGGTTAGAGCAGGGGGGCTGGGAGCCAGGACTCCTGGGTTCTCTCCCGGCTCTGGGAGGGGAGTGGGGTCTAGTGGTTAGAGCGGGAGGTGGTGCTGGGAGCCAGGACACCTGGGTTCTCTCCCGGCTCTGGGAGGGGAGTGGGTTGCAGTGGTTAGAGCAGGGGGGCTGGGAGCCCGGACTCCTGGGTTCTATTCAAGATCTGGGAGGGGAGTGGGGTCTAGTGGTTAGAACGGCAGGCTAGACGTCAGGACTCCTGAGTTCTATCCTGGCTTTGGGAGGGAAGTGGGGCCTGGTGGGTTAGAGCAGGGGGGGGCTGGGAGCCAGGACTCTTGGTTTCTATCCCAGCTCTGGGAGGGGAGTGGGGTACAGTTGTTAGAGCAGCAGGACCAGAGTCAGGACTCCTGTTGTTTTTTACCCCATCTGTCCCTGCCACCTGTTATAATCTGTGCCCTTTATCTTCTGGGAGTATCTGTTTCCAGTCTCCCCAAGGGGCTGGGCCAGACTGCTGCTGAGCTCCGCTCCCCCTGCTCTGTGCTGCTCTGGTGTGGGTTTGAGCCCCATGCCCTCGATGGGTTTCACCTTCCATCCATCCCATGTGCAGGTCTGGACTAACCCTCTCTCCCGCACAACCTCCTTCCCTGCGCTCTGTTAACACTGGTTTCTTTTATCCTTTCCCCTTGTAGCATAATCTCCTTTCCCTCCATCTCCTTGATCCTGTCTCTCAGGTATCCCACGATCCTTTGCTGCATGCCTTGCCTGCCCCATGTCTATCTGTCCCCAAGGCGCTGCAGAGTGTGTGTGTGGGGGGGTGTGGGGTGAGGGGGGTGCATGTGAAATCTCACTGCTTTACCAGCTACTCCTGGCTGGGTCCCAATGCAGTTTGGCAGTTGGGGTCTGGGGCCGGGTGGTGTTGCCCATTTGAGCCTTAGCGCTGCTCTCTGGCTAGGCTGGGTACCCCCATTGCCTTCTCTGCCCCCCGCTGTGCCTCTCCATTCCCTTCCATTCGCCCCCTGGCTGTGGGGACCCAACGGGGTGTCACACATGCTGCTGCTGCGCTAGGGGGCTCTTCCCCCACGGCCCATCATCCTCCAGCTACCAGTAAAGGGGCCAGTTGCTGTTGCTCTTGTTTCCACCGGCTGCTGCTCTTAGGGTGACCAGATCGCAAGAGTAAAATATTGGGACACATGGGGGGGGCAGCCACAGGCTCACAGCCCCCACTGGAGCCATGGGGGAGGGGGGGCGCACAGCCCTAGGAAGCTGTGAGGGGGGCATATGGCCCCTGCTGCAGCCCCTGCCACAAGCCGTGGGTCAGGGGTGCATGGTCCCGGCTCCGGCTCCAGCCCCTGCTGCAAGGGCGGGGCTCAGGGCTGGGGCAGGGGGTTGGGGTGTGAGAGGGGGTTCAGGGTGCTGATTCCAGGAGGGAGTTTAGGTGCAGGAGGGAGCTCAAGGCAGGGGGTTGGGGTGCAGGAGGGGGGTTGGGGTGCTGACTCCAGGAGGGAGTTTGGGTGCTGGAGGGAGCTCAGGGCTGGGGCAGGGGGTTGGGGTGTGGGAGGGGGTACAGGGTATGGGCACCCAGCAGCACTGACCTCAGGCAGCTCTGGGGAAGCGGTGATATCTCTCTTTGGGTCCTAGGTGGAGGCACAACCAGGCAGCTCTGCACGCTGCCTCCGCCCACAGGCGCCACTCCACAGCTCCCATTGGCCATGGTTCCTGGCCAATGGGAGCTGTGGAGACGGTGCTCATGGCGGGGGCAGGACACAGAGCCCCCCGGCTGTCCCTGTGCCTAGGAGCCAGAGGAAGATTTTGCCGCTTCTGGGGAGCTGCGTGGAGCCAGGTAGGGAGCCTGCCAGCGCCGCACCAACCGGAGGCCTGGCAACCCTACAGTACAGGGACATCGATCGGGATGTGGGACAAAGAGTTAAATATCAGGACGTCTGGTCACCCTAGCTGCTCTGCGGGGCGAGGGTAGGGCCTGGAGACAGCAGCTCCTGGCACTGCTGAGATCCCTGCCGAGCAGCTGCTGGTTAACTAGGGAAGTGGATGTGGTGTCTCCCTGGGCGTTAGCACCAGTCAGCCCCTGTCCTGTCCCAGAGAGAGACCGCTCTGCTCGAGTGCTGCCTGGGGGCGTGGGCAGCGAGCCACGAGAGGGTGATGCTGAGGGCCAGACTGCAGGTCATTCTGGACCTTTTCGACTGGTGGGGCAAGGGCTGGAGACCAGACCTTGGAGGCCATCCTGCCATTGGGGCACAAACCCTGCCACCTGGGGTTGGGCACTGGCCCGGCCCTGAGGACCTCCCACCCCCGCCTTGTCTCACGTGTCCCATCTCTCCCCACAGTGGGTTTAGAAGACCCGAAGAGGAGGAAGAAGTGACACCTCTGGCCACTAGAGAAACTGCATCTTCACCCCAACAGTGAAGAACCCCTCGGTGCCCCCTCACCTCCCCAAGAGCCTCGGCCACCCCCTCTTATTTAACAGCTGCTCCCCTCCACCAAAGGCTGCAAGCAGCCCTCCCTCTCCCCCCCAGCCGGGTGGGGTGGACATCATGGGGGTTTGCCTGCTGCGTTTGGAGAATGGGGGGAAGCTCCCCCTTGCAAACTGCCTGCCCTCCTCCCGGCCTTCTAGCTACTTTGCTTCTGTACATTTTGAGCTGCTAGTCTTTCCTAGCGGCCCCTGCCCATCCCGCCTTCCCCCCATTTCCTTGCTGGGCACCCAGCCCATTCGCTGTGTTACCAGCTCACACCTAGTGACCTCTTCACTCACCGGGTGGGTTTTTTTTTAATGCAAAAAATAACTGAACAGACGGAAACATTTTGTCAGGCCAATGTGCAGCTCCCAGAGGAGGAAATGAAGAGACTGTTCTAGCTGCTTATTTATTGACATTAAAAGATAAACTCCTTAACGCTGCCTGCGCTCCAGACTCTTCCTTCGCCTCCTGGGGCCACAATTGCTGCTCTTTGAAAAGTACCACAATTGGAGGAGTGGTCCGGAAAAGGCCAAGATGTGTCCCCTGCTGGCCCTGGGTGGTATTATAGCCACTCCCCCCCCCCCCCCCCCCCACTAGGGGATGTGGAAAAGGTCAATGGCTGCAGTGGGGTTTTGCTTCTGCCAGAGAGCTCCAAAGTCCAGCAACTGTTGGAATATGGGCTGGAATTTTCTTTTGATGCTCATTCTGTAACCCCACTGACTGCACCTGAGGTTGGTGCATGAGCCCCCTCCCCCCCCCACACACACATTGCTCCATTGGAGTCACAAGGCGCTAACTGGACAGATCAGCACAGTGTAGCCTGGGATCTTGATGAATATTGGGGTGCTTTGCTGGATTGTCATGACTGCCTTTTAAATCCTGGTTATGTTTCCAGAGAAAAGCAAGCAAGAACTTTTAATGGAACTAACGCTGGAAAAGAGAGAGCTGGTGAAACCAAAACATAGCGCTGTGTATGTGTGAGGGGGTGTAGGTCTGTGCGAGGGGACGGGTGTGTGCATGTGCATGTGCGGGTGCAGGTGTGGGTGGGTGTATGTGTGTGAGGGTGTGGGGGATGTAGGTGTGTGTGGAGGTGGGAGGGGGTGGAGGTGTGTGTGTGGGGGGGAGTGTAGGTGGGAGTGTGTGCATGTGCGGGTGTATGTGTGGGAGGGTGTAGGTATGTGTGTGTGGGGGTGTGCATGTGCGTGTGTGTGTGTGGGGTGGAGGTGTGTGGGGGGTGGAGGTGTGGGGGTGTGTGGGGGGGTATGTGTGTGAGGAGGAGTAGGTGTGTGTGTGGGGGCGGGTGTGTGCGGGTGCAGAGGTGTGTGTGTGGGGATGTATGCGTGTGAGGGTGGGGGGGATGTAGGTGTGTGTGGAGGTAGGAGGGGTGGAGGTGTGTGTGTGGGGGGGAGTGTAGGTGGGAGTGTGTGCATGTGCGGGTGTATGTGTGGGAGGGTGTAGGTATGTGTGTGTGGGGGTGTGCATGTGCGTGTGTGTGTGGGGGGTGTATGTGTGTGGGGGGTGGAGGTGTGGGGGTGTGTATGTGCGGGTGTGTGGGTGTATGTGTGTGAGGGTGTGAGGGTGGAGGTTAGTGTGTGGGGGGGTGGAGGTGGGAGTGTGTGCATGTGCAGGTGTGTGGGTGTATGGGTGGGAGGGTGTAGGTATGTGTGTGTGGGGGTGTGCATGTGCGTGTGTGTGGGGGGGGTGTATGTGTGGGGGGGGAGGTGTGGGGGTGTGCATGTGCGGGTGTGTGGGTGTATGTGTGTGAGGGTGGAGGTTAGTGTGTGGGGGGTGGAGGTGGGAGTGTGTGCATGTGCAGGTGTGTGGGTGTATGGGTGGGAGGGTGTAGGTATGTGTGTGTGGGGGTGTGCATGTGCGTGTGTGTGTGTGTGGGGTGTATGTGTGTGTGGGGGTGGAGGTGTGGGGGTGTGCATGTGCGGGTGTATGTGTGTGAGGGTGGGAGGGTGGGAGGGTGGAGGTTAGTGTGTGGGGGGGTGGAGGCGGGAGTGTGTGCATGTGCAGGTGTGTGGGTGTATGGGTGGGAGGGTGTAGGTATGTGTGTGTGGGGGTGTGCATGTGCGTGTGTGTGTGTGTGGGGTGTATGTGTGTGTGGGGGTGGAGGTGTGGGGGTGTGCATGTGCGGGTGTGTGGGTGTATGTGTGTGAGGGTGGGAGGGTGGAGGTTAGTGTGTGGGGGGGTGGAGGCGGGAGTGTGTGCATGTGCAGGTGTGTGGGTGTATGGGTGGGAGGGTGTAGGTATGTGTGTGTGGGGTGTGCATGTGCGTGTATGTGTGTGGGGTGTATGTGTGTGGGGGGGTGGAGGTGTGGGGGTGTGCATGTGCGGGTGTGTGGGTGTATGTGTGTGAGGGTGGGAGGTTAGTGTGTGGGGGGGTGGAGGTGGGAGTGTGTGCATGTGCAGGTGTGTGGGTGTATGGGTGGGAGGGTGTAGGTATGTGTGTGTGGGGGTGTGCATGTGCGTGTATGTGTGTGGGGTGTATGTGTGTGGGGGGGTGGAGGTGTGGGGGTGTGCATGTGCGGGTGTGTGGGTGTATGTGTGTGAGGGTGGGAGGTTAGTGTGTGGGGGGGTGGAGGTGGGAGTGTGTGCATGTGCAGGTGTGTGGGTGTATGGGTGGGAGGGTGTAGGTATGTGTGTGTGGGGGTGTGCATGTGCGTGTGTGTGTGTGGGGTGTATGTGTGTGTGGGGGTGGAGGTGTGTGGGTGTATGTGTGGGAGGGTGGGAGGGTGGAGGTTAGTGTGTGGGGGGGTGGAGGTGTGTGGGTGTGCATGTGCGGGTATGTGGGTGTATGTGTGGGAGGGTGGGAGGTTAGTGTGTGGGGGTGGAGGTGGGAGTGTGTGCATGTGCAGGTGCGGGTGTGAGAGAGCGAAAACCCTGCTGGGGAATGAAATGCGGGGTCCGGGGGGCAGGGCATTATTGAAGGGGTGCAGGGCTTGGTGAGCTGCTTGGGGCTCAGGCGCCTTCTCTGCTGCAGAAACACGACCCGATGCTCGGCGGGGGGTGGGTCCTTGAAGCATGGGTCAGTTATAGGATCATCTCCTAAATTGTTTTGGGAAGGGCTCTTAGCGTGGCCTTCCGTGAGAACCAGCCCTCAGACAGGCAGTGCAAGCCCTATTGCCCCCCCCCCCCAGCAAAACGGGCCAGCGCTGGCCAAGACGCTGCTGCTTCCTAGTTCCTGTTTCTCTGCTGCCCCAATGGCCTTTTTGGCGCCACCATGGAGCGCAAGGGGTGCAACAGGAGCTGGAGCCAATTGAGCTCACAGCACACAGGGCCCATGCTGTGATTATGAAAACAGGTGCCCACAGTCCCCCGTGGCACACAATCAGCGCAGGTGAAAGGCAGGGGCAGGGCGAGCCCCCAACCAGAGCAGATGCAGCTGAGCAGCTGCTGGTGCAGAGGGTGATAAGAAGGGGAGGGTTGGGGTTACTGCTTGAGACCCTATTACAGCATATACTCGGGCAAATGACTGCTAGGTCCTTGGCTGCATCCCATAAGGCAGCAGGCTGGCAGCAGAGGGTGCCATGACAGGCTGCGCCCTGAACGGGCAGTGCCACCCTTAGGCAAAGGTTGGAGGAGCAGGAGACACCCGTGCTTCCAGTAGGAGGTGCTGACTGCACAGTGAGAGACACTAGAATAACCTCTTCCCACTGGGGGCAGTGACCACTGGTGGCCTGGATAGAGTGGCACTTGCAGAGCTGGAAGAGATCGGGGGCGGGGGCAAGGGCTGGGCTAGCAGGGGGCTACAGGTTGGATTTGCTGGGCACTAGAAGAGGTCGGGGGGGCAAGGGCAGGGCTAGCAGGGGGCTGCGGGTCGGGTTTGCCGGGCACTGGAAGAGGTCGGGGGGGCAAGGGCTGGGCTAGCAGGGGGCTGCAGGTCGGGTTTGCCAGGCACTGGAAGAGGTCGGGGGGGGGCAAGGGCTGGGCTAGTGGGGGCTGCAGGTCGGATTTGCCAGGCACTGGAAGAGGTCGGGGGGGGGCAAGGGCTGGGCTAGTGGGGGCTGCGGGTCGGGTTTGCCGGGCACTAGAAGAGGTCGGGGGGGCAAGGGCTGGGCTAGCAGGGGGCTGCAGGTCGGGTTTGCCAGGCACTGGAAGAGGTCAACGGGGGCAAGGGCTGAGCTAGTGGGGGCTGCAGGTCGGGTTTGCCGGGCACTGGAAGAGATCGGGGGCGGGGGCAAGGGCTGGGCTAACAGAGGGCTGCAGGTCGGGTTTGCTGGGCACTGGAAGAGGTCGGGGGGGGGCAAGGGCTGGGCTAGCAGGGGGGTGCAGGTCGGGTTTGCCAGGCACTGAAAGAGGTCGGGGGGGGCAAGGGCTGGGCTAGCAGGGGGGTGCAGGTCGGGTTTGCAGGGCACTGGAAGAGGTCGGGGGGGGGGGCAAGGGCTGGGCTAGCAGGGGCTGTGGGTTGGATTTGCCGGGCACTAGCAGGGCTGGTCGTGGGAGGAAGGACCAGAAAGTGCACTGCCTTCACACAGAGCCCAAATGAGACCTGGAGGAAACAGAGGCAGGAAAGAGAAGTGGATCTATGCACCAAATTCCTTGTCACCGCGCCCCTCAGGGAAATCTCGGCCAGAGCAAACGCAGAAGCCGTCCAGCGCTACCTCCTCCAGCCCTGCAGCTACCCCCGCAAGGCACTGACGGCCCAAGGGTAATGCACAGAGTGTGTCTGCCTTGGAGCAGAAGTGATACCTTGTGCCCAGTAAGGGTAATGCACAATGTGTGTTCCTGCCAGTCGGGGTAATGCACAGAGCATGTTTCCCTTGGTGCAGCAGTGACACTCAGTGGCCAGTTGGGGTAATGTTCAGAGTGTGTTTCCTATGCAGCAGCAGTGACACTTGGTAGCCAGCAGGAGTGGCACCTGTCTCTTCCCATTTGGTGGGAGGACTGAGGTGGGCTACACAAAAAAATTGGGGGGGTTGCACCCCTCCCCCTCATCACCTGGCACCACCCCTCAAGGGGGGCATGCATCTGCTCCTTCTCAGTTAAAGGCCAGGCTCATCTCTTCTCTTTGCATTGCAAAATAATGCAAAGTAATGCACACTGAAAAACATAATCCCAACTAAATATATAAAATGATGAGGTCTAAATTAGCTGTTACCACTCAAGAAAGAGATCTTGGAATCATTGTGGATAGTTCTCTGAAAACATCCACTCAGTGTGTAGCAGCAGTCCCCAGTCAAAAAAGCAAACAGAATGTTGGGAATCATTAAGAAAGGGATAGATAATAAGACAGAAAATATCATACTGCATCTATATAAATACCTGGTACGCCCACATCTGGAATACTGCTTGCAGATGTGGTTGCCCCATCTCAAAAAAGTTATATTGGAATTGGAAAAGGTTCAGAAAAGGGCAACAAAAATATGGAACAGCTTCCATAT
This sequence comes from Chrysemys picta bellii, assembly GCF_011386835.1. NCBI lineage: Eukaryota > Metazoa > Chordata > Testudines > Emydidae > Chrysemys > Chrysemys picta. The sequence goes on from NC_088794.1 coordinate 1,716,151, forward strand.
GAGGAGAGATTAATAAGATTGGGACTTTTCACCTTGGAAAAGAGACAACTAAGGTGGGGGATATGATTGAGGTCTATAAAATTATGACT